>NC_088361.1:39432684-39502684 GCF_034508935.2 Berghia stephanieae
CAGCAGGCCATACGGGACCATATTTATAATTCATATATATGTACTAAGAGTCGCCAGTTAGGCGTCCTTTGTAGTACTGACACTCGTATAATGTCCATCGCTGCTTATAGCTAGCTAATCATTGACACCTAAGCCGAGTGGGTGTAAAGTGCCTTACCCAAGGACACAACGTTGGCACCAGGATTTTGCACGATCTCTGTCACGCAATATTGCCACTGACCAGGTTTAACAACGCTTGACTTAATAATGAACATATTAGGAATTGCATTCTTTATGAGTTCAAGAAACAAAACCCACTTAACGCAATGAAAGCATCAGGTGCACCCCGACATCAAGCTACCGATAGTTTAGTTGGTAGCGCACTCGCATCATACTCAAGGGGACCGAGATCGACCCGCTGTGAAGTCGAGTTCCTGGAAATTTAACATGTGAGATTATAGCCTCTCACCCCCCTCCCTAAATAAATAGATAAAATTTAAAAAATAAAATTCCCTTTATTCATTCAATAGGGGAAATTTGTCCCCAGGGTCTATTCCAAAGGAAGACTGGAATAACTCTGGCGTCAGCCGCAGTGCAGCGCGCAAGTTGAACTCGGGCGAGGTGACTTGCTCAAGGCCATACAGCGTAGCGGCGTGTGAACGAACTTGGTACCCTCCGCATACGAAGCAAAGACCGTAACGCTGAGCCACGCTGCCCCCTTACGTGAACTTAAAATAAAGATATTAAAATATCGTTACTATGCCGATGGTAAAAACAACAACATGGGGAAAGAAAAATCTCTTTTGTATTTTGGGGTAGTCCTGTGGAATGACAGCTCAGAACAGTAAAGATCTGGTTCAAATGTAATTGAAGAATGGTTTTCCAAAATCGTTAAATCGATTTTTCTACTTTTTGAGATTTTCTATCCATGAGATAAATTGAAACGTAAATTGTATTTTAAACACCAATTATTGACTACGAGAATTTCCCTAGATTTGTGTGAATTTGAAGTTTAGATATGATAAAATAATAGACCGAATGAGAATTTTTAGGGGAAATAATATCATTAATATCTCAAAATGGGAAAAACGGAGTTAGGGAGTTTTGGAAAACCACTCTTCAAATAGTTTCAGCCATTAAATTTCTTCCTGCAATGAAAACGATTGTGTCTGTATTGCTAGCAAATTAATAATAGAAAGATGCCCTTTTAATGCGCACGTCTTCATTCTATTGGTTTGGGGCAGCGTGGCTCAGCGATACAGTCTTTGCTTCGTACCCTAAAGGTACCGAGTTCGATCGCCGGCGCGCAAGTCACCTCGGACTACTAGCTCAATTTTGATTCGCTGCACTGCGGCTGACGCCTGGGTTATTCCAGTCTTCCCTTAGAATAGACCATAGAGACAAATTTCCCCTATGGAATGAATAAAGTGAATTTTCTTTTTTTATTTATTATTTTTTTCCTATTGTATTTCGACAGAATGGGGACGATCTATATTCAGGTTTTCGTCCAACCGAGTCATCGATCACATGATTGGGTGTAGTCCAACGACTGGATGTTTCATAAAAAATATAAACACGTTGTTTTGTTTATAAAAATTTAAACATACCCATAGGTCAAACTGAACAAAATGACCTATTATGATATTGGAAAACTCGAAAACTAGGAACACTTATTAATATGTAGGTCATTTTGAGGTCATTTTGCAAAGTGACCAATGACTCGAGCACATGAATTAATAATACATATAAATCGTAACCATTAATATTAATTTTAAAAGGAAATAATAATAAAAAGGCTATTTAAAGAAAATATTAATATTTTTAATATTGAAATTATCTCTGTATTGTAAAAATTATCAAGATATTTCAACATTTGATAAAGATTTGAATTAATAAGACCAAATTTGATTTTAATCCATTGAATTAGAATGAATGAATTTGACGTCACTCGACTCTGTATTATCGTTTCCAAATCGTCATTTAGGTGAAAAATTCTCACCAAATTATTATACTTGATCAATAGATACGCGAGATAAAGTTTTCCAGTCAAAATGTAGAAAGACGCTTCGCATTATTAGTGTGCAACTGTGTTGCCCACCCTCGTATTGCATTACGTGTCTTTACACGAGTACGGCATTTAAATGGTGAAAGCAAGTTTATCCGATATCACGTACCGCATCACACATTCAATGCATGTGCACATCCCACGCCGGCCTATATATAGTGACGCTGTACCAATTAAAATGGGGATAATTTGCCTCCCCATGTAGTAAATTGATTGCGCTAACCTTTGGCAGAGAAAACTACAACGACAGCTACGACTTCAATTATCACTACTACTACTACTACTACTACTACTACTACTACTACTACTACTACTACTACTACTACTACTACTACTACTACTACTACTACTACTACTACTACTACTACTACTACTACTACTACTACTACTAACTACTACTACTACTACCACTACTACTACTACTACTACTACTACTACTACTACTACTACTACTACTACACTACTACTACTACTACTACTACTACTACTACTACTACTACTACTACTACTACTACTACTACTACTACTATTACTTCTACTATAATTGGTTTCAAATCTCAAGCGCACTCGTCGTGACCTTCCATTTCTAAACTAGTCTATGAATTCGATAAAAACTATACAACCCTAATCTGACCCCCCCCCCTCCCCCCATAGAAAAAAATAGAAAATAGAAAAATTATGACTTAATTTCTTTCTTTTTTTTTTCCTTTTTCTTATGCTCATTGTTTGTCTTGAAATTTATACTTTCATACCAATGCAAAATGCTGTCTAAATCAACAATGTTAATTCCAGCCTACAAGTGCGCTCGGTTATCAGACCTGCACAAAATATGTGCACGAATTTATCCACATACAACGCGTCCCCTTTATATGGACCCAGAGTTAATGATAGAAAAAAAAAAGAATCGTAAGCATTTAATATTGTGCAATATCCGCAAAACGTGCTCAAAGCGCTTTACAAGGGATCTCTAGCCAACACCATTATTAACATATAGGACAAAACACATGTTGCTTGTAAGCGGAATATACAATTCTTTTTCGACGGACAACAACGCAATTAATGCCCAGGTACTTATTTTAACCTGAGTACGGTGAGAGATTGTGTGAAATTAGCTTTTTCCAAGGACTCATCGTTGCGCCGTTCAAAGCGGGACTTGAACCCTGGACCTACCGATCCGAATGACTAAGGAATCAGAGATCTTCTTCTTGTAGTTAAAACAAAATGTTCCGTGTTCAGTAATTCCTTTTTTGTTGTTTAAGAAATGCCTTTAATTAAGCAGATCATCAATGTGTATTTGTAGTAGTAGTAGTAATAATAATAATAATGATAATAATAATAATAATAATAATAATAATAATAATAATAATAATAATAATAATAATAATAATAATAATAATAATAATAATAAGAATAACAACAACAACAACAACAACAACAACAATAATAATAATAATAATAATAATAATAATAATAATAATAATAATGATAATAATAATAATAATAATAATAATAATAATAATAATAATAATAATAATAATAAAGATAATAATAATAAAGATAATAATAATAATGATAATAATAATAATAATAATAATAATAATAATAATAATAATAATAATAATAATAATAATAATAATAATAATAATAATAATAATAAAAATAATAATAATTGTTATTATCATTATCATTATTATTATTATTATTATTATTATTATTATTATTATTATTATTATTATTATTATTATTATTATTATTATATGATAATAATATTTTCATCTTAAGGAATTTTTTTACTTTCATTCACCTATCGAGGATGCTTTCAGTGATTTAAATAAAAAAATGTAGAGATAAGTCATTAACCAGTAAATTGTCTGACTCTAGAAAGACCTTATATTACAAAATTTAGCTAAGAAACTCGTCCTTCAAATATCGATCGATTTGAATTAAAAAAAAAAAATGAGCTTTTACATAGCGCAATATCCACTCAACGTGATCAAGCGCTTTACGAAGGGTCCTAACATCAACACGTAACATATAGAACAAGAAATGATGCCTGTTAGGCGAGATTACAATTTTTTCCGACAGAGACAACGCGGTTGACAGCCAGGTACTCTTTTGAACCTGAGTACGGTGAGAGAATGTGAGTAAAGAGCCTTTTCCAAAGACTCAACTATGCGCCGAGCGAGGCTCGAGCCCAGAATCTCCCGATCCGAAAGCGAGTGTCATACCACAAGACCACATAGAATGACCCTCATCTTGGCAAAAACCCAAACCTGGGGTCTCGCGAGGTATTCATTATAACGTGAGTTTTTATAGACGCAATATCTGCTAAATCTGCTCAAACCATTTTACAAGGGGTCGGAGGAAGCCAAAAACAACACTTACTATACAGGAAGAGATATAAGCCCTACTTACTAATCATTCACTTTGGATAGACAATGCCTTACCCTCTAGATACTCATTTTACACTTGAGTTCAGTGCAGCAACAGCATGTTCCAAACTCTGAACGTGGCGTCACCCGCAACGGGAGTTGGAGTTTTGACGTACAGCTGAGAGTCACAGCACTAAATTACTATGCAGCATAAAAAAAATAAAAAATAAAAATTGAGCTTTTATATAGCGCAATATCCATTAAATGTGCTCAAAGCGCTTTACAAAATATATAAAGCATAATAAATCGACATCGAAGTAATTATGGGAATCGCGGAGGACAAATTTGTATTAACAGGATTCAATAGTCTGATGTCACGTCCGCCCAGCAACCAGCAGCTTGGTTCTAATCAAAGGAAATCGGTACTTTTATTTTTCATGCTGGCTAGAACTTTTTCACATGTCATGTGATTAGAATGTATAAAAGTCAAAACCTGATCAGATTTATAGTGTTTTTCTCCTCTGGATACACATAATTTATACTCGTCGGAGAAGTATTTCATAAGGACATTCGTCATTGTTCCGATAGTTTAGAACCAGTTACTAAGTTACTATGCGTTATTACGAGGGACATGATTAATTATACTGGGGTCTAAGTGGCCGAGTGGTTAAGGCATTGCATTGTAATCCAGAAGGTCCCGGGTTCGAGCCCCGCTTCGTTTTTTTTTTCCTTATTATATGTACATAGATCTATGTCGACGTGCACTCATTTGCAAGTCTGATAACTCAATTTATGATGGGCTCATTGTTGTTATGGAAGTCTAAAAAATGACGCAAAATATTGTCCATTGCAACAATGTCAAACTAGGCCCGCAATTGCTCTTGGATATCAGACCTGAAGATAATATATAGAACGCAAATTTAGTTAGATATAAAAATACATCAACACTGTTAAACAAGCTCTCCATAACAGTTACGCATACACTCTCAAGTTCTCTCCGATTTTTTACTCCCTTTAGAAAAGAAAATCATTTTTTTTTAGTTTAAAATAGTCAGTTTAAAATTTAAAGATCCACTTTTACAATAAAGCTATGGGTTAAGAAAAAACTGTATCCAAGAAATTTGCATTTTTTTATCATTGCCACAAAGAGCGCAGCGCGCATTGGGAACAAGTTTGAAATTTCTAACGCAAGGGTTCACGAATCTTATTAAGTAATAAACAAAAAATGAATATAACCGCTTAAAAAAAA
This sequence comes from Berghia stephanieae, assembly GCF_034508935.2. Lineage (NCBI taxonomy): Eukaryota > Metazoa > Mollusca > Gastropoda > Nudibranchia > Aeolidiidae > Berghia > Berghia stephanieae. The sequence continues at coordinate 39,438,350 of NC_088361.1, forward strand.
ACAGAACAAAATACCAAACACGGAACGTTCCGGGCTCAAAACTCCTTTTCAGCCAACAAAAACAAACCCCAATAAAACATAAATACAATACAAGATTCTAGATCTGCGACAGAGAAATTTCGTAGGTCCTCTACTCTCTCTAGAAGAAAACTAAAGATCAAAAGTAAAAGAAAGGGGAAAAAAAGAAGAGAGAGAGAGAGAGAGAGAGAGAGAGAGAGAGAGAGAGAGAGAGAGAGAGAGAGAGAGAGAGAGAGAGAAAGACAGAGAGTGAGAGAGAGAGAGAGAGAGAGAGAGAGAGGGGGATGGGGAGGGAGAGAGAGGGGGGTGGGGGTGGGGAGGGAGAGAGAGGGAGATAGATACATAGAGATAGATAGATAGATAGATAGATAGATAGATAGATAGATAGATAGATAGATAGATTGATTGATAGATTGATAGAAAGATAGAAAGATAAAGAAATAAAGAGAAAGAAAAGAAAGGGAGAGAGAGAGAGAGAGAGAGAGAGAGAGAGAGAGAGAGAGAGAGAGAGAAGGAAACACACACACACACACACACACACACACACACACACAGAGAGAGAGAGAGAGAGAGAGAGAGAGAGAGAGAGAAAACAATTATGGTCTATAGGATGTACGCTGAAGATAGGGGGGAGGCGAAAAGACGCTCGATTGTCTAGATTTGATATAATTATTATTACAATTTAATGCAATTTAAAAATACCTGCCAAATGCCATTGTTACACTACTAAATTACAACAATAAAAGACAAAATACCCAGCCCACAAACCCCTTCCCCCCCCCTCCAAAACCACCCCCCAAATAAAAAACAAAAACAAAAAAAAAAAACCCCTAAACCCCCCCCCCCAAAAAACAAAACAAAAGAAACCCTCAAAAATAATAAAAAACCAACGGACAAGAAACAAAACCAAACAAACTAAAAGAAAAAGAGACAAATCCAAAAAAAAAAAAAAAACAAAACAAAACAAACAAAAAAACAAACAAAACAAAGCAAAACAAAAAAACAAAAACAAAACAAAACAACAGAACAAACGAACAGTAGAAGCAAAAAAAAAAAAAAAAAATTAAAAAAAAAAAAAAACCCCGAGAAAAAGTTCAAGTCCCAGGTTTCGCAAAGATGAGGGTTACTTAAATCGATTGATATTTGAATGAGTTTTAAGGCTAGATTGTTTTTACTACGCCTTTCCAGAATTCGGCAGTTAACATGTTAACCGAATCCATCTTTATGTTGGGTTAGTTTTTGATTTTTTGACTATTTAAAAACCGTTCAGAGCTAGACTTAAAAAGCTTCCAAATAACTATAGCTTTTATGTAGCGCAATATCCACTAAATGTACTCAAAGCGATTTGCAAAGAGTCCCTGACCAACAGAAACACGTAACATGTAGAACGAGACATGACGCCTGTTAGGCGATATTACATTTTTTCCCGACAGAGACAACGCTGTTGATGGCCAGGTACTCATTTTACACATGAGTACGGTGAGAGAATGCGAGTAAAGATATTTTCCAAGGACTCAACTATGCGCCGAGCGAGGCTCGAACCCAGGATCTTCCGATCCGAAAGCGAGTGTCATACTACAAGACCACATAGCCGGACATGTAACACTGAGGTATTATGTAAATACATGTGAGAGCATCATTGAAAAATACAATGTTTGCTTTTCAGAGTTAAATAAATATTCTTTTGGCAAATAGTGCGGCTGCGTGGTCTGTGCGCCTATGTGGTCTTGTTGTATGACATTTGCTTTCGGATTGGACGGCCCTAGGTTCAAACCTCGCTTGTCGCATAGTTGAGTCCTTGAATAAGGCTCTTTAATCACATTCTCTCACCGTACCTACCTGGCGTTAACAGCGTTGTCTCTGTCAGGGAAAAGAAACTGTGATATCGCCTAACAGGCGTCGTCATGTCTAGTTCTACATGTTACGTGTTGCTGTTGGTCAAGGACACTTTTGTAAAGCGCTTTGAGCACGTTTAGTGGATACTGCCCTATATATATATATATATATATATATATATAATAATATATATATATATATATATATATATATATATATATATATATATATATATATATATATATATAAGAGCCCAACAGTTGCACTCAACTGAACTTGAAGAGAGGTTGTTGTTGTGCAATGCCAAATCAAAGCCAAGAGAAGACAAGAAAGGGACTTCATTAAAGGTTCATGAACCTCGTATACCAGGTGGTGACACTGACATGGTAACAAAAGACTTTCCCAATTTAGTTGAAATACTTTTATATTGAAATTTGGTTTGAATACAGAACACACTTCCTGTCGGACTTTCAGCCATATTCAGGTTAGAAAGAGTGAGAACAGATGAAATGGTGTTCAGTTAAAAAAAAAATGCGGAGGACGTTACAAAGCGGGAATCTCCGAATATCTTAATTATTTGTGACCGACGTGTGCTTATTTTCAGGTCTGAAAATCTAAATTGTTATGGGGCCATAGTTGTATTGGAAATACACTCAAATTAATGCAAAATATTGCCCCGATAGCTCAATTTGTAGAGCACTCACTTCACGCGCAAAGGGATCGAAATCAAGATTTTTTTTCCTAATCTATCCCTGTCCACCTAAAAGTGCTAGGGTAGCTGGGTCTTTTAGACTTGACGGAAAGTACTTTGCGATAGACTAGCGTCCTATTCAAAAGGTAGCAAGCAATTGCTATTGTCCGTTTTACGCTTAAGAAACTGGGATCAACTCCGGGTCCATGAACCTAACGGTTCCGAAAGACTACGAAGAAGCAGTAATACATTAATGTCAAATCAATTGCATAAATGTGTTCGGTTATCAGACCTGCAAATATGTGCACGTCGTTTGTGATCAATCTCCTGTCGCATGATCTATTAACTGGTAAATAACTTGAAAGCCTAAGTTATAACATATTCATTTGAAAGTCTGTCACCCATTTAGAAGAATGAATGCATTTTCTCAACCTAATTAAATTTCACTTGTTTTAATTCTAACCGTCTTCAATTTTTGAAATTCAACTTGGAATCTCGTTCACCCTGACATGAAAACGGTTTGGGGTCTTATATGCAGGTCTGATAACCCATTTCCTTATGGGATCATTGTTGTAATGGAAATCTAAAAAAAAAAATGACGCTAAATATTGTCCATTACAACAATGTTAAACTAGGTTCCTAAGTGAAATCGGATGTCAGACCTGCATATTATGTGCACGTCGGCTGGGGCGGTAAGTTAAAAAGTAGTCATTCAGAGCCTTAAGGTTCATGGAGCCATAGTTTATCACGGTTTCTATAGAGTGAAACGGAGAATAACAATTACTTGCTACCCTTTGGATAGTCCGCTAGTAATACTCTCTGCCAAATCTAACAGATCCAGCTACCGAATCACTGCTGGATGGACAAGGGGGTCAGAATTTTTTTTTTTTTAATCGACTTTACCTGGATACGATGTTGGCCCCTTTGTACGAAGAGATCGCTTCAAGTTATCAGGACCCCCCCCCCCCCCCCCCCCTCCCTCCGCCCCCCCCCCCCACCCCAACGGAAAGCTACATTTGACAATAATTATTTTCACCATCGTCTATGGGGTCAGAGACATCTCATTGCTAATAAGTGGATGTAAGTGGAGGATTTGTGGTCTTGTGGAATGACACTCGCCTTCAGACTGGTAGGTCCCGGGTTCGAATCCGATCGGTGCAACGCAAAGTAAAGGGTCTTTACTCGCATTCTGTCGCTGTGCTATTTCTAGTGACACAGCGTGGCCACAATGTACCTACCTTGCCCTACCTTGCCCGATATAACTGAATGAATCTGGTTTGATATAAAATTAGCATTGAAGTGTGCAAAACATTTCTTTCTTTGTACATAATGTAAATGTTCCTGCTCGAAGCGCGAAGAAATAAATAATAATGTGGAATTGAATGTAAGCTTCAATCTAATATACGAAAAGAGATAAAAATGGACGTTTCGGGTTCTCTCTTTATCAACAAAACAGGAAGAAAGAAACACTACATACGAATAAGCTAATGTGGTAGTGGCGTTGTTAAGATGAATAAATAAAAACATTCGGTGGATTTGTGGTATGACACTCGCCTTCGGACCGGAAGGTCAAGAGTTCGAGTCCAGCCCTGAGCGTTGCATTATTCAATCCTTGCCAAAGGCTCTTTATTGACATTCTCTCATCGTACTCAGACGTAACATGAATACCTGACCGTTATCAGCATTGTGATTGTCTCTGTTGAAACAATTGTAAATTTCGCCTTCGTCATGTTTTGTCCTATATGTTAAGTGTTGCTGTTTGGTTAGGATCCCCCCTGTGAAGCGCCTTGAGTACGATTAGTGGATGTATGTATAGATCCTCAAGTTTTAAAAAATCTTTCTTTATTGGGTGAAAAAAAGGGATAGGACTCTGGCGGCTTGTACGGACCTAAATCATAGCTTTTATCTAGTAAAACCTGTATTGACATGTGACATTTTATGTAAACAATTCTTTTGACAAGTTATATAAAATTGTACAGACGGTTTAATAAGCTTTTATATTGTGTAAGGTCCATGTCATAATAAATATCTTATATAAATGAATAACGATGCACAAATTCGACGCAAAATATTAATCATTATTTGAAATTATTAGAGCCGAGTGCTTACTTTAGATCTAAGTCACAGAAAGTTAGTTTTGGAAAAAAAAATGGAGCTTAAAATTTGGATTAGGCTAAAGAGTATAATATAAAAAAATAAAATGGTAGTATTGAGATGGGGGAAGTGCTTTGTGTTTATCATGAACAAAATTGGTGAGTGAACTGAAATGATTATGCATTAAGTTTATCACTGATTAGCTAAAATGATGAATATGTGACTCAAGTTCTTTTTTATTATTATGTATCATCCATCGCCTCATTTTGTTTTTAAGGGCTTTACATCGCTTTCAACACATTCTGGTCATTTCACCCCAGTACAAAGATAGAAAATGGGACACTTAGTCAAAAATTATAGATTTATTAAAGGCACACGGGGATTTGTAAGATAAAGGGGAATGGTTCAAATAGGTACCAGATGTGGATTCTAAAAGCACACTATCAGTGAACTTAGTTTGAGGTCACCTAGAAGTCTCGTCTAGACACAAGCACAAAATCCCAAAACGAGGAATAGCTCAAAAGCATACAAAATATGATATTCAACCCCCCCCCCCCCCCCGTGTTGACTGCCAGGTACTCATTTTACACCTGATTACGATGAGAGAATGTGACTCTGAGCCTTTCCCAAGGGCACGGACCTAGGACTTTCCGATCCGAAAGATGAGGGCTATTTTAATCGATCGATATTATTATGAGGACGAATTTTCTGTAGAAATTTTAAAAAAAAAAGTTTATTTAGAGTGCGGCAAAGTTGTCACAACATAATATACATTTAGCCCGGCACCATATAGATTTGCACTATTTATTGAAAGCAAGCCAACGGGGTAAAAATAAAAAAAATTGTCCAATAGGCCTTTTTGCAACAAATTCAAATTATAGTTCCCATGCGCTGCGGAAAATATTAAATTTTGTGTTCGTATTCTGGCCGAACCCCCCCCCCCCCTTCCTCCCCCCCCCCCAAAAAAAAATACATATATATAAACATGTTGCAGACAGCGCGACACGTTGAAAATTTTCGTAACGAAATGGAACCGGATTTTAATCCAGATTTATTCCAGCCTTGGTATTGAAACTGACAAATAAAATTAATGATATAACATCTAACTACTCTAATAATGCAGAATTCTAATAGAAATTAAACAAGCAGAACAACGTATTATTATTCACAGCAGGCTTAAATGGACATAGCTATAGAATTATGTCTATAAGAAGGCAAACTCCGTCATAATATGTTTTCGAGAATAACAAGACATTAATTGTCTAAAATCAATTAAAAAAATTAAAATTTGGTCTGATTATAGATATGTATCTAGACGGAAAAGATTATAATATATGGAGAGAAGCTCAAACACAACACAACACGCACACACACACACACACGCGCGCGCGCACACACGCACACACAAACTCACACATCAACCCCCTCCTCCCTTCCCCCGCCATTCACTGCACTGCTAAAACAAGACGCAATTTTGGAGACATACGTTGTTTTTGTGATTTTTATATAACCAGCATAATTTATTATAGGGTCTAGTCAGATTTATATAATCAATTTGTGTGTGTATTTCTTCTTTTTGCACAGCTGCAAAAAATTGTATCTGAAATTGTATCTCTGAATCAATTTGACTTAATTTAGAATAATTTATTCATTAATTTAACAACAACAGGAAAGGTTTTCGCTTATTACAGCTATATTAAAATCGATAACAGGTAAGGATCCGAACTCATAGAAGATATACATGTTCGGTTAATTGAAACTCAAACGATATACATACAGTATTTGAATATGAAGCAACGAACGGCAAATTTTAACTATCAGACATCTACAGTTTATAACTATCAATACACATTACTGATGAATACAAACGAAAGTGAACATTACGCGCTTCCAACATTATTTTGATTGCAATATTTTGAGAAAAAGCTTGTGGTTATGCCTAAGAGGATTACATAAATTTAATGCTGACTGGTCAAAAGTAGAAATACATCAATTTATGATACAGTGTTTCCACAAATATGCACATGAGTTCAACAGTAACAACAACAACACACACACATTATATATATATATATATATATATATATATATATATATATATATATATATATATATATATATAAGAGAGAGAGATAGAAGGAGAGAGAGAGAGAGAGAGAGAGAGAGAGAGAGAGAGAGAGAGAGAGAGAGAGAGAAAGAGAGGGAGAGAGAGAGAGAGGGGGGGGGAGGGAAAGAGAAAATGGCACATAAAGAAAAACACATACGCCAAGGGTGAGGGTGAGGGAAAAGTTAAAGATAGAAACAGATGGATGGCAGGATAGATAGATAAATAAGAGATAGTTGATAGACAAATGGATAAATAGAATATATAACTCTAAGAAAAAGGTGGGGGAGAGGAGAAAGGTTGGAAATTTATTTCTTTTGCTTTGCTCTGTTTTATTTAATCTCTATGTTCATATCTGAATCAAAATCAGTAGTACACAGGAGTGATTAAAAATAAAAACAAGAAAAAAAAAACAAACAATAAACGAAAACCAAGCAAAGCAAAACCCGAATTAAAAAAAAAACAACCAAAAAAATGAAAAAAAGCAAGCAAACAAAAAATAAAACAAAACAAAACAAAACAGAAGCATGAAAAAACAAAAAACAAAAACACAACAAACCCAGAAACAAAACAAAAAATAATAAATAAGTCAAAAGAGAGCAATTCAATAAAAACATAAAAGATTACAAACAAATATAAAATCGAACAAGAGCAAAAGAAAACAATACAAAAATTGAAAACAACAAAACCCCCAAACTCCTGACTCAAACATCTGATGAGAGCACATTCCACAAGATGGGTAGAAAAAGACTTATTACTATGGAATAATCCACTTCTTGTTACAATGAAAATAGAGTCTTCAGTCGACCTTAGTGGCCGTGTTGGATTATAATTTCCACATAAAATCATGATGTACAATGGAGCTTGATTATTCAAACAGATTTCAACAATACTACAAGTTTTAAAAGCAAACCAGTCACCACCACAAGTTTTAAAAGCAAACCAGTCACCACCACCACCACCATCGTAATCACCGCCACGAATACCACCACAATCAACATCACCGCCGCCATCAGCAGCATCATCACTACCACCGCGTCTATCACGACCATCGCCTCTATCACTGCCACCACAACCGTCTCACTGACCGTCATCACCAACACCAATATCATCATCATCATCATCATCATCATCATCATCATCATCATTATCATCATCATCATCATCATCATCATCATCATCATTATCACCACCACCACAGCCACAGCCACCACCACCACTAATCTAAAAACAAAAACTACATGCAAACAACATAACAAACAAAAATTAATTAAAAGAAATCGACCCACTCCCACAAAATCAGATAAAACTAATATTGTTTTAAAAGATAATTTTGGAAAGCTAATAATATCACTATCTATTTTTGTCTTGATATTTATTTTCTTTGTTTTACAAAAATGTAAAAAAATAGCTTATTATTTCACAATTACCAATGAGCAAGTATGTTCCTTAACATTGCAAGGCAGGGAAAATTTTGGTGGCAGACATGCCAACATACCTCAACAATTTGAAAAGATTTATAATATTTTTCAAAATTATTATGGTCATTTTCTCATATTTTTTTCCTACAAAATAATAATATTTTCAACATGTGCAAGCATATAAAATTTCGAATTTAAGGTTCACTGAGTTTATTTATTTATTTAGGAGACATATCAAGCGGCTATGTGGTCTAGTGGTATGACACTCGCTTTCGGATCGGAAGGTCCTGGGTTCGAGCCTCGCGCTCGGCGCATAGTTGAGTTCTTGGAAAAGGCTCTTTACTCACATTCTCTCACCTTACTCAGGTGTAAAATGAGTACCTGGCCGTTAACAGCGTTGACTTTGTCCGAAAAAATGGTAATATCGCCTAACAGGCGTCATGTCCCGTCCTACATGTTAAAAGTTGCTGTTGACCAGGGACCCCTTGTAAATAGCTTTGAGCACATTTAGTGGATATTGCGCTATATAAAGCTCAATTTATTATTTATAAGCTAGTAAAGGGTTGGAAAATCTGGCAATTCCAGTGACAATCATCTGTCTGGCTCCTCCGATTCTCATCTCAGTGGAGACGGTATTTAATGACCTTCAACTATTCCACTTTATACCATAATTTTTTTCGCATTTTTATTACAAACTGTTGACTTTTTGCATTTATCATATTGTAATCACCATTTTCATAATACAACCACAAGTCTGGACCTCAAAGCGTATTAACCCTTTCCTTACCAGCCATTTTCAGAATGTTTCCCATTATTTCACACCCACCCAACACAATAACAGTTTTTCCTTACTAAAACAGAAAAGCAACAAATACATTATAAGCATAATATGAATCAGCAAAATGAAATCTAAAACACAGTATCACGTTTTTATAGCTAAAATAAAACATTTTTCTTTAAATTGTGTGATTTACAAAAGAAATCTGAATGATAAAAGTGCTGGTTCGATCGTAACGAATGTGACGATTTTCCTATGGTTGGTAAGGAGAGGGTTAAAATATGAGAAATCATACTGGTTGGCAGGCCTGTGGTGGGGACACAGAAACCCTATTTCCGTTACGAACGGATGGCAGGCATCCAACCCGCGGCTATTTGCATTACATTCTTAAATTATTTGATACTATTTATGCTTTTCCTCGAGGATAAAGAAAAGTAATATAAATTTATATAAAGACAAAATGAAACAGGAGTGTAAATAGGTGTTCTATTTCAGTTTCTTCCTTGATTGCATCTTTCGTAAGATGACCAGTCGGCGAACAGTGCAGCCACAACTCGTTATAGAACACTCGTCCTTCAATATCGATCGATTAACAGTCTTGAGCACTTATATAGAGAAGTATACAGTAAATGTGCTCAAATCGCTTTACAATGACCCTCATCTTGTCAAAAAGCCTCAAACTTACTTGAAGTTTGAGAGTTTTTAACAAGACCAGGGTATTTTTTTTTTTTAGATATTGATAAATCTATGAATGAAAGAGAACTGCCGAAGGTTTTTGTCATTATGACAAAAAAACAAACAAAACAAAAAAAAAAAACAAAAAAAAACAAAAAAAAAAAAAAAAAAAAAAAAAACAAAAAAACAAAACAAAAAAAAACAAAAAAAAAAAACAAACAAACAAACAAACAAACACGTTTACATCATCATATCAATTGATACTATCTGTTTAGGTAAAATACTCACAACATTCACCAGCTGGATATAACGTACCAACATACAAAATTGTGTTTGGCCTTGAACTTTTATAATCTGATTTATACAATGTAGTGAGAACGCATGACCAAAATGGCTTTCTAAAAACAATAACAAAGAGCTGAGTGACGTCAATTTCGTTCATTCTATAGATTAAGTCATTCCCAACTCGTCAAAAATTCCAAATGTTGAGCCCCCGAAAATATCTCGGGTCTGAGACTGATATGTTGAGGTTTGACTTACTATATGTCGGTGGGGGGGGGGGGGGGGGGGGGGGGGGGGACGTGGCTCAGCAGTACAGTTTTTGCTTCGTACCCGAAAGGTACCGAGTTCGATCAACCACCGCTGCGCTGTGCGACCTTGAGCAACCTGGGTTATTCCAGTCTTCCCTTGGAATAGACAATAGAGACATATTTCCCCTATTGGATGAATAAAGGAAATTTTATTTATTATATTTTACAATTTTATTTATGTATCATTTATATATGAAGCAAAATTATTCAAGTCAAATTTAGACAGGGTGTTCTTTTTTCAGAGAACAACAGAGTTGTAAGCTCAATTTCATAGAAAAAGTGACTCTTAGAGCAAATCCCAAAAATCAATCTACCTCGAATGTTTTGATTTGGTTGACAATTTGGATATTTTTCCTAACTTTACACACGTCAACCTTTCGATTCATTTTCAAATTAAATAAAGAAAAATTACTACAAGACTTCGTACATTACAAATAAATTAACTGTTTATGTATGACAAAAGTCTTTCTAAATATTAATGTCAAAATATGAAAGAAACAAAATCAGAGGCGACCCGGAGAGCTAACCAGACAACAACAAGCTTGTTGAGCCCATAAATGCCTTTAGATAGAACATGCCGACCAATTTGGTTGGATAACCTTCCAATTTCTGAGCATCCGCCGCAATGTTTGACGCATAGATGTGAAGAATTACAATGTAAAATTTGTAAAATGCCTTGAAAGGCACTTGCGTCGATTTTGGTTGTCAGGCATGTATAGAGAGCTATACCTTAGCGTCATCTCTACGGTATAGCGCCCCAATCTGGCAGAAATTAACATTAATTTAATTTATTGGCATAATTGATCATTGCATACATTTTTCTTGTCCTTTCAGAGAATGACGTTTATTTCTGATGATCCCCCTGGATATAAAGCAAAGTTGTCGCTGTCCAAATTATTTTACTAGCGACAAACAGAGTCTTAGTACCATGTTTTGAATGACATACGCTCTTCCATCATCAGGAGATAAACAGATTATATAGCACTTAAGAAAGTACAAGATATGAAGTGAGTAGAAAAGTGCCAGAAGACAATAGAGAATAAAAATTTTTTTTCGCGGCGGTGGTGGGGTTTGAACCTGCGACCTTATTGGTACGACAACTCCGCCTGGCAGGTGAGAGCGTGGCTCTACCGTGTGAGCTATCCACGAACACAAAAATATTCGTTTCAAACCCAAAGTCATTTCTAGATCCCTCTCTCACCCACTTCTTGAGATCGCCGATTCGTTCGCCACCATCGCGAAGTAATTTTGACCAGCAGTTAAGCTTAATAGCCAATATTCTCATCACAAACATATAACATAGAAACGATTGAGACATTGAGTATGCTCCGGTGTATGGGGTGAATTTTTAATTCAGAAAAGTGAGTGGAGCAGGCACTTATGTTGGTAACAACAAGATATGAAGTGAGTAGAAAAGTGCCAGAAGACAATAGAGAATAAAAATTTTTTTCGCGGCGGTGGTGGGGTTTGAACCTGCGACCTTATTGGTACGACAACTCCGCCTGGCAGGTGAGAGCGTGGCTCTACCGTGTGAGCTATCCACGAACACAAAAATATTCGTTTCAAACCCAAAGTCATTTCTAGATCCCTCTCTCACCCACTTCTTGAGATCGCCGATTCGTTCGCCACCATCGCGAAGTAATTTTGACCAGCAGTTAAGCTTAATAGCCAATATTCTCATCACAAACATATAACATAGAAACGATTGAGACATTGAGTATGCTCCGGTGTATGGGGTGAATTTTTAATTCAGAAAAGTGAGTGGAGCAGGCACTTATGTTGGTAACAACAAGATATGAAGTGAGTAGAAAAGTGCCAGAAGACAATAGAGAATAAAAATTTTTTCGCGGCGGTGGTGGGGTTTGAACCTGCGACCTTATTGGTACGACAACTCCGCCTGGCAGGTGAGAGCGTGGCTCTACCGTGTGGGCTATCCACGAACACAAAAATATTCGTTTCAAACCCAAAGTCATTACTAGATCCCTCTCTCACCCACTTCTTGAGATCGCCGATTCGTTCGCCACCATCGCGAAGTAATTTTGACCAGCAGTTAAGCTTAATAGCCAATATTCTCATCACAAACATATAACATAGAAACGATTGAGACATTGAGTATGCTCCGGTGTATGGGGTGAATTTTTAATTCAGAAAAGTGAGTGGAGCAGGCACTTATGTTGGTAACAACAAGATATGAAGTGAGTAGAAAAGTGCCAGAAGACAATAGAGAATAAAAAATTTTTTCGCGGCGGTGGTGGGGTTTGAACCTGCGACCTTATTGGTACGACAACTCACTTCATATCTTGTTGTTACCAACATAAGTGCCTGCTCCACTCACTTTTCTGAATTAAAAATTCACCCCATACACCGGAGCATACTCAATGTCTCAATCGTTTCTATGTTATATGTTTGTGATGAGAATATTGGCTATTAAGCTTAACTGCTGGTCATAATTACTTCGCGATGGTGGCGAACGAATCGGCGATCTCAAGAAGTGGGTGAGAGAGGGATCTAGAAATGACTTTGGGTTTGAAACGAATATTTTTGTGTTCGTGGATAGCTCACACGGTAGAGCCACGCTCTCACCTGCCAGGCGGAGTTGTCGTACCAATAAGGTCGCAGGTTCAAACCCCACCACCGCCGCGAAAAAAATTTTTATTCTCTATTGTCTTCTGGCACTTTTCTACTCACTTCATATCTTGTTGTTACCAACATAAGTGCCTGCTCCACTCACTTTTCTGAATTAAAAATTCACCCCATACACCGGAGCATACTCAATGTCTCAATCGTTTCTATGTTATATGTTTGTGATGAGAATATTGGCTATTAAGCTTAACTGCTGGTCAAAATTACTTCGCGATGGTGGCAAACGAATCGGCGATCTCAAGAAGTGGGTGAGAGAGGGATCTAGAAATGACTTTGGGTTTGAAACGAATATTTTTGTGTTCGTGGATAGCTCACACGGTAGAGCCACGCTCTCACCTGCCAGGCGGAGTTGTCGTACCAATAAGTTCGCAGGTTCAAACTCCACCACCGCCGCGAAAAATTTTTTTATTCTCTATTGTCTTCTGGCACTTTTCTACTCACTTCATATCTTGTTGTTACCAACATAAGTGCCTGCTCCACTCACTTTTCTGAATTAAAAATTCACCCCATACACCGGAGCATACTCAATGTCTCAATCGTTTCTATGTTATATGTTTGTGATGAGAATATTGGCTATTAAGCTTAACTGCTGGTCAAAATTACTTCGCGATGGTGGCAAACGAATCGGCGATCTCAAGAAGTGGGTGAGAGAGGGATCTAGAAATGACTTTGGGTTTGAAACGAATATTTTTGTGTTCGTGGATAGCTCACACGGTAGAGCCACGCTCTCACCTGCCAGGCGGAGTTGTCGTACCAATAAGGTCGCAGGTTCAAACCCCACCACCGCCGCGAAAATTTTTTTTATTCTCTATTGTCTTCTGGCACTTTTCTACTCACTTCATATCTTGTTGTTACCAACATAAGTGCCTGCTCCACTCACTTTTCTGAATTAAGAAAGTACAAGTTAAGAAAGTACAATCTAAAGCAATGATCTGTGTTTTGCATACACAAGTTTGCATTAGGCTTCAACAGTCGTGACGTCACTTCCCTCGTAAACGACGCATGGTAACTTAGTAACTGGTTCTAAACTATCGGAACAATGGCGGACGCCCTTATGAACGAGTATGAACGTGTAACCAGATGAGAAAAACATAAATCTGATCACGTTTTATATATTCTGATCACATGACATGTGAAAAAGTTCCGATTTTCTTTGTTGAGAACCAAGCTGCTCGTTGCTGGGCGGACGTGACATCAGACTACTGAATCTTATTCTAGAACCATTTTCGATTCCGTTGGCAATTTAAAGACTTTTTTTCTCATTTTACCCACGTTAACCATTGGCTTTGTTTTCAGATTAACACTTAAAAAGTGGCATTTGCAGTAGATGAGATGAGAGGTAAACGAATGCAATCTTCTTTTTAGAGTAGCAGTGAGACTGCCGCCTTTTCTTATAGAATGGATAACCTGCGGTAATCCAGAAGCCTCTCGTTTTGCGTTGGGGAAACACTCAATTACAGAATTCAACAGACAGCTCGCCATCCAGAAAGTGAGACAAACTTTCTTCAAACGGATAGTGAAAACAACTCTCCATCAATGTAGAAACGGTCGGCCTATATTCCAATCCTTGAATTGGAAGCCAAGAAGGTGTGCTGAAATTCTGAGTAGACTGAAAACTCGCTGAGTTAATGGGAGGTAATCTCTAGTTACGAAGGAAGATTTTTAATTTTTTAAAATCGTGATTAGAGTTTGATATTAATAGTTAAATTTTGTTATGATGTCAACGAAGTAGGGATTTCAGGACTTACAATAATCTTAGCTCGAATCGATGCGACGTATTGAAATGTGAAGTATCATTTATATCACTAGGCACAAGATCATGCAATCCTTTTAATCTCATCCCGTAATTTGAAAGGGATTATGGCTTATTCATGACACCCCCCCAACAATATTATAGATTAAACAAACAAGCAAACAAACAAAAAGAAGAACCCCCGTGTCCCCCCCCCCCAAAAAAAAAACAAAAAAAAAAAAAACAACCCAAACAAAAACAAACAAAACAAATAGGAACTACAACAATGATAAAGCAAACAAATGTGAAACATAAAATTATTTTGTTTTTAATGTGGAAGACGTCAAACTTTCTACTATTTTGGTTCCGAAATCCTTGTAAGTGTTTGGAGGACTAAGGACTAATAAAGAGTAGGTTACATATTGAATCATAAGGTGGCACAACTATTTTCGTAGCAGAATGTGTTGGCAGATTCTAAGGATTACGGGACGTAAAGGAGCGACCGAGGATAGGTGATCTTTATTGAAGGCCAGCATAATATAATCAAGACTAGAAAATAAGATCAGATATCTCTGAAACCAAAAGATCATATACACAAGGTATGTATTCAGTCTCCAAGAAGAGTGGCTTTACACTTCCAATGAAATAGGAACCCGTTTTTTTTTTTACATCACACTTTTCTTCCCTATTGAAGCTTAGGTTCGATTCTCCCAATCTAGAAACCTCAGGAGCACATAAAGCAAAAAAAAAAGTTTAAAGCTAATCTTTAAATGAAGGCTTTATCTGCAATTTCTCAATTCGATTCACGAAATCAAGGACATATTTTTATGTATCCAGCTTAATGGATAAATCAAGGAATTGAAAGTTGTCTTCATGGCAACGACACCATTTTGAGATTTTAAAACTATATCAAAATTTGTCTCAAATCTGTTAAATCGACATATAAATTAAAAAAAAAATTTAAAAAATAACATACTATTGTGATGAGAAATAGATATAAGGGATTATCATTATTTTAGATTGCTCAAGGAGCTCGCGTTAGGTGATTTGAACTCGTAGGTAATATCGCCAAATTCCGTGTAGAAATTGGCTCTCACACACTGACCTTTATAATAAAATAAGAGATTTTCAGTCGCAAACTTTGACATTGCACCAATCAAAATGATTACGCCGTAGGCAAAAAGATTGGGGTTTATGACGTCAAGTTACAATTACATTATGAAAACCTACGACCAACTCTACTTGGATTGAAAACAAATAATATAACAAATGAATAGATTATTTTGGAAGTAAAATATAAAATATAGTTTGAATACAAAATAATTCATTGATAAACTCGTGATTTTAAAAAAAATATCATTGGAATAGTTTAATGTTATGAAAACATTGCCTGAAACTGTGAGATTTGTTGCCGACCAAATCGTTTCCTACTTCAGAAACCACTCCACCAACATCATGACATAGAGGTGAACTAAGATTCGTACAAATGCTTACTGAGCTGTTTAGTTTTATTTATTTGTTTGCTCTATATAGAAAATTACAAACTCCCTTTTGAAATTACATAAAATTTTGTACATTGATTGACAGTAATATACAAGAATGTGGCATTATCTATAAGTCGTTAACGCAAAATATTTTTGGGGACAAATATTTTTCAAGACAAAAATTACAAATTTGGCTAATTCAAAGACAAATGTGTAACGCAGAAGGTTTCTTGGTCATATTAAAAAAAATCCTAATCAAGAATAGAAATCATAAACTCAAAATACATGTGAAATATTTAGAATAGCAGAAACTATATTTCAACGTTCTTAAAAGCCTTATTTCTCAAAGATTCATGCACGTATCATGTTTTAAATGCCCCATTTCAGGTATGACTTGTTATTAGCTAATTAATTTGAAAAGGACATTAGAATCTATAGATACACTTTTAAGTTATGATAATTTTAAAAAACAAAAGTAAGCTTGAGAGAAATATTAGGTATTGCGGAAAACATTAACAACGCCAAAGTTTTAATGTTTAAGCACATCAAAAGCAATGATAATGGCATTGTGTATACTAAAATATAATAGTTGATTCCTGAAGATAAGTAAGAGATTTATCTAACAAATAATGTCAAAGAAGCTGTCGCTTATAGATCAAAATTCAAAAATTTTTAATTCTATAGAATAGTATTAATATTTTCATTTCCTTTCAAAGATGAGTGTGTATCACACCTCTTGAATATTATATTATTAAAAACCAAATTGAAAATGTCATCAGAGTGGTCAGATCAGAGGTTGTAGTGTTATTGGTGTTCTCAACGCACAAGGAAACCCAAGCACATCAAATATAATAAATTGAATGCTGTTTACAGTTATAGGGTTTTGAGTTAAAGACAAGTGTAGAAGAGATACCGCTTGTTTGCTAAAGACCAAACAAAATTATAGGATGCGCAGAGCAATTGTTGTGTCAATAAATTAATGACAACATCCAGCAAGTATCATTCGCATGAGAATTCCAAAGTCATTTATTCTCTCACAGAGTAATGCATGATGGGCTTGGCTATCAAAACATGTCTGGGAGTTGGATAGGAAAAGCTGATAGATAATCACAAAGCGTATTGCGTCGAAGTTTCCTTGTTGGACATAATCAGATGCAATACAGCCATCAGATCATATGGTGGTTTTAAAGGCTTTAATGAACACGTTTCTTGATTGTGTTTTTAGGGAAGGAGACGAGAATATACCTCACTACCTCGAAAATAAAGAAAAATTCAATGCCTTGGAAACATCTGTTATCTCATCAGCCCCTCACTTCTACCAAAAAAACACATCAACCAACCAACCAACCTACCAACCAACCAACCAACCAACCAAACGAAAAAAAACCCCAAAACAATCAAACATACAAAAACCCCGAAAAATCCCCCAAAACGACAAAATAAAATCCAATCAAATATTAAAAAAAAAAACAAAAAACAAAAAAACAAAAAACAAAAACAAAACAAAACAAAAACATTCAAGCCTTTGGGCAAAAGGTTTATGAAAATTGTTTCTTGGATTCAAGAGATCTCATTCTTTTAAACACCTTCCACTTGGCCAAACTATCAATGTAAAAACAGATTGTGAAAGAGTTGACAGACAGAATCAGTTCCGAAGAAAAAGAAGACAAGTTAGTTGACAAAGTGATCAACTTTACAGCATAAATGTGAAAGAGTCCGTGGGCATTAGGGTGCCGTATCTCATCAAGATGGTACAGGCACTTATGTTGGTAACAACAAGATATGAAGTGAATAGAAAAGTGCCAGAAGACAATAGAGAATAAAAATTTTTTCGCGGCGGTGGTGGGGTTTGAACCTGCGACCTTATTGGTACGACAACTCCGCCTGGCAGGTGAGAGCGTGGCTCTACCGTGTGAGCTATCCACGAACACAAAAAAAATATTCGTTTCAAACTCAAAGTCATTACTAGATCCGTCTCTCACCCACTTCTTGAGACCGCCGATTCGTTCGTACACCACCATCGCGAATAATTTTGACCAGCAGTTAAGCTTAATAGCCAATATTCTCAACACAAACATATAACATAGAAACGATTGAGACATTGAGTATGCTCCGGTGTATGGGGTGAATTTTTAATTCAGAAAAGTGATTATTTTAAAATTTTTTTATTCTCTATTGTCTTCTGGCACTTTTCTATTCACTTCATATCTTGTTGTTACCAACATAAGTGCCTGCTCCACTCACTTTTCTGAATTAAAAATTCACCCCATACACCGGAGCATACTCAATGTCTCAATCGTTTCTATGATATATGTTTGTGTTGAGAATATTGGCTATTAAGCTTAACTGCTGGTCAAAATTATTCGCGATGGTGGTGTACGAACGAATCGGCGGTCTCAAGAAGTGGGTGAGAGAGGGATCTAGTAATGACTTTGAGTTTGAAACGAATATTTTTTTTGTGTTCGTGGATAGCTCACACGGTAGAGCCACGCTCTCACCTGCCAGGCGGAGTTGTCGTACCAATAAGGTCGCAGGTTCAAACCCCACCACCGCCGCGAAAAATTTTTTATTCTCTATTGTCTTCTGGCACTTTTCTATTCACTTCATATCTTGTTGTTACCAAGATGGTACAGAAACTAAAACTTGCTTTTTTGGGGGACATATCAAGAGACACGACACCCTTGAAAAAAACTTTCTAGAGGTTATTGTGGAGGATAAAAGAGGGAGGGGAGACCTAAAGGAAGTGATCACATAACATCAGCTAATGAATGAATATGCAAATGACTGAATGCGGAAGGATGGAGCTTGTTCCGGTTGGCAGTTGCGGAGGCCATGTCCAGGAGAAATAAGCCATGATGATGATGATTATGATGATGATGATGATGATGATGATGATGATGATGATGATGATGAAAACCAATACAACGCCTAACTCAGCAAACTGCACACGAGAATTGATAAAGAAACACAATAGGCAAGTTTGATACCATCCATCAAATAGTCCTGACCTTGCCCCTTATTATTTCCAACCATGTTTGGTTCATGAAAAATGAATTCAGTCCTAAAAAAGGTAAATTGCGATGAAGAACAGATGGAATATTGTGAAAACATTTTGCTTGACCAAAAAGGTTTTAAAGACATCATGTTTTCCCTCTTCCGTAAACAAAAAAAATGCATCGATTTATATTTAATAGATGTGGAAGTTTTTATAATTCTGTCTTGTTATAGTTGTCTTTCCCACCTTTAACATTATTTCTGTGATAACCATTGAATTTTATATGAGCAGAATCTTAGTATTCAGGAATTGAGGCTAAGCTTGATATACAATTGAAATCAATTGATCTCAATTGAGATTGAGGTGGTTTGTTGGACAGAAATAGTTCCCAGGCTGTATGGCATCCTGTAAATATTTACAATCTTCTATAGGCTGACATCTTATAACATTATATACTAACTGGTTACTGGTTTAAGGGGCAGCGTGGCACAGTGGTACGGTCTTTGCTTCCTACCCGAAAGGTACCGAGTTTAATCACCCGTCGCTGCGTTGTGTGGCCTTGAGCAAGTCACCTCGCCCTAGCTCACTTTGCGGCGCTGCTCTGCGGCTGACGCCTGGGTTATTCCAGTCTTCCCTTGGAATAGACCCTAAAGAAAGGTTTCCCCTTGGGGATGAATAAAGAGAATTTTATTTTATTTTATTTTTTTTTATTTATTTATTTATTATTTCCGCAAAAACAGATGGAAAATCACACCATCAGTTGACTAATAAAATCCCATGGATTATCAGCTACCGTCTATGAAGAAAACAATATTATTGCAGCGCTGGTATAGAAGATTCAAGATTTTAAAATGTACTATGATTGGGACTCAGAAATGCTCACCAAAAAGCTTCTTCGACGGCCCATTAATCCATATCATAGTCCTAAATCGTGTAACTTTGAAGCAAAACTTTATTGTTTTTAAAGTTATCTCACATTTCTACCGTATGTTTTTTTTTTTCCTTCAATCTTATAACTTAAAGATGTGTAATTTAAACTAATTTTATTACCCTATTCACGTTTAATCAAGTGAAAATGAAATGGTTCCTATCTCATGCATAAAAAATAAAATTCATGTTCACTCCTCCCAATTTCTGGTAACTGTTTTAACCCCATCTTGTGTAAATAAGCTAAGAGTACGAGCATTAAATACCGGGGACAAAATTTCATATTTTATATGCAAATTCAAATAATATTCTTAGTCAGAAATAGTAGCCAGGTTTTAAAAAAATATAATCATCAAATTATTTGTATCCGAAGAGCGAACGGAATGAAAGAATGTTTGTTCTCTCGATAATTTGCTTTTATTTTTGTTGTTAAAAGTTTTACGGCGCTTGAGACACATTTAGGCCATTCCAGCAGCGGTAAAAAGGCAGAAATTTATAACCAAAAGCATACGAAAAAAAGGTAAGACAAAGAGAAATTGATCAAATAGGGAACAAATGTATATTCAAAGAACACCATTACTGTACTGAGTTTAAGATCTAAAAATCTCATCCAGACACAAGCACAACATCGCACTAAGAGGGATACACTCCAATGCTTATTATCACTATTATATTCAAAATAAAAATAACAGCAAATAAAAAGATGATTTACAAGAAAAAAAATATAATCTCCCAAAACTATAAACTTTACAAATGACTGTTTCCCTCTCTGATGAAGGCGCAAGCCAGGGCCAGTACAAAACAAAGAAAAATCATTCCAAGGCAGACACAGAAAGCAATCTTGAAAACAGGAATAGAGGGACAGAAAACACGACAAGTGATCTCTCAGCTCACGACGGAGAGTTTTCGGCAATTTAATAAATTTAAGTGTCGTATTAAAGTTTAAGAATTCAAAGTAAGGTTCACAGTGGTGTTATCATTGTCAACCATCTAATCAATGACCGCGCTAAAGTAGTTTGATTTAGTTGCGGTACGAGACATCGCACCGCTGAGCCATAGACGATAAGCAAATCCTTTTTCAAGGCATTGATTGCTGAATTCAAGAAAGACAGGCCATGGGTTTTGTGATCTGGTGTTATGAAACTCGGCCTGTAGGTTGAAGGTTTGAATCGTACCTTGGTCTGCGTAGGGTCGAGTAGAAGGTGTTTTTTACTCACATTTTCTCGCCATATTCTGGTTAATCATGAAATTCTGATGGGTAAGAGCGTTGTCTCTGTAAAAATAAAATATTGTATTACGTAGCGTCTTTCTGGCGTCATCTCTCGTCATATAATATTTAGTGATGTTGTTGGCACGGGACCCTTTGGAAATAACTTCGAGCACAATAAGTTTCATGTTTCACTTTTAACAGGAGATAGTGTAACCGTTTCTAGAGTGACGGAATTGTTCCACGATAAGGCAGATTCGACATATATGCAGGTCTGACAACCGAACCCACTTATAGGCCTAGTTTAACATCGTTGTAATGGACAATATTTTGCGCCATTTTTGAGCTTTCCATCACAACGATAAGGAATTGGGTTATCAGAGCTGTAAATAAGTGAACGTCGGGCAGATCAAAATCTAGATTTAAAAAACAACTAGATAACTGCCGTACTCTGAAAAAATACGTATGAAAAATATGGCCAGAAAACTCGTCCTTCAAATGTTAATTGATTCGAGGTCCCAGGTTTGAGCGCTTTTCCCAGGATGAATGTCATATAAATCGATCAAAATTTGAAGGATGAGATTTCTTGCCCTATTTTAGTAATAATACGTGTCTTTTCGGAGTATTGCAATCAATTGGATGATAAAAATAGGCTCGGAAGCCTTGGGCCATTCCCTGCATAGCAAGACGACTGCGACATTATTGTTATGTGAAAACGTATGTATGTAGAACATGGAAATAAGCGCATTTAATAATAATAATAATGATGATGATGACGATGATAATAATAATAATAATAATAATAATAATAATAATAATAATAATAATAATAATAATAATAATAATAATAATAATAATAATAATAATAATAATAGTAATAATAAAAAAATGATAATATGTATTAATAATATGACGTCACGCAATGGTACATATTATGAGTTACAGATTCATGTCCTAGGTCGGTATCGGAGCAGGTGGTGTTGGTTCTAGC
Source organism: Berghia stephanieae (assembly GCF_034508935.2). Classification (NCBI taxonomy): domain Eukaryota; kingdom Metazoa; phylum Mollusca; class Gastropoda; order Nudibranchia; family Aeolidiidae; genus Berghia; species Berghia stephanieae. The sequence continues at coordinate 39,460,536 of NC_088361.1, forward strand.
GCGTCCTCTATCCAGAGTAACATCACTAAATTAAATTTCCTTTCCGATTAATTTTTTTTTCTCATCGAGCTGTCGATGAGTTTCATAATATAAAAAGTTGTGCTTGCTAAAACACAAAACATAACATAGAGAAACAATATACAAGGGGAAAAAGTCTTCCTCAACTGATAATCAAATCTCAAACCTTTTAATGATTGGTTATCACATGACATCATTCAGGTTACCCGAATATTCTGTGTTTTATGAAAAATTACGTTTTAAATGTTTTGGCCAGAAAACGTATCCTTCGAATATCAAATCAATTAAAATGACCATCATCTTGTCAAATGCTCTCACTTGGAAGCCCCAGGTTAGAGGGTTTTTAATAAAGTAGTTTATCTTTTTTATAGATTAGATATTTGGAGGAGAGGTTTTCTAGCTAAGACTTAAAATTCGTGTTTTTTTACGATTACGGCAGAACAACGGTGAGTATCTCCCTCTAAATAATTCATTGAACAGAGAAGAAAAGCTCAAAGACACGAGAACATACTTCATGATTTGTATTTAAAAAATATTTTAAGCAACTATTTGGATGGTAGGTCCTGGTGTCAGTATTAATATATAAGATACAATGTGTAATACAGTCCGACGCCCCCTCCCCCCCCCCAACACACACGCATACTACAAATTTTGAAATCAGCATTCCATTGATAATAAAAGATGCAATGCGTGATTTCTGTTCAAAATAGTATATTTCTAGCATTAACATTGCTGTTTATCTATCTATTAAGTCACAATATCTATCAAATACTATTTAAACACACAGGAGTTAATTTATGTCACAACGTAAAAAAGTACCAGGTGGTTCTACATAAAGTATAACAAGCTGCATAAGTCATCGATAAAAGGTAATTTTAGGCGGGCTTCGTTGCTTCCTAACGTGCAAGTATTACAGTAGAAATACCAATTTTAATCAGAGTATTGATTTTCTCAATGCTATGCCGTGAGCACAACACATAGAAAGGATGCAAACAAGATAAATACACAACACAAAAAGGGATTGAAAACCGAAAAACAAGAGAAAATATTATCAAAATCTTAACTGATTCAAACGCCCTCCACCATCTTGGTCATGCGCATCTTGTTATTTATCTTTATTTCTTTTTCAGGCACGTTACAGTTTTCGACTAATCCTTGTTATAGTTTTAAAATAAACTATAAAAATTATTTTCGTAATTTATAGGTAATCTAAATATGAATAATCAAATAACTGCCATGAATGTATTTTTAATACAGTAATATTCTATGTGACTGTCAAATTATTGTAATTAAACTTGGTGTGACGAGATTTCGATGTATGATCGTACGATATCAAGATTAAGACAGCAAGCAATTTACATCTATTTATAAAACAAAGTTGGCAATGGAGGGAATTCGTTAGATGCTCAACTCTACCCTCTTACCATTCTTAGGAGTTCAAGAATCTTATATTTTTGGATAGTTTAGGACATTATATAAGCAGTTTAGAGGATGCTCGGGTTACATATTATATTATGGCAGATGGTAGTGGATTTGGAATCGTCTCTTCCTGGTCCAGGGCTACATATTACATTATGGCAGATGGTAGTGGATTTGGAATTGTCGCTTCCTGGTCCAGGGCTACATATTATGGCAGATGGTAGTGGATTTGGAATTGTCGCTTCCTGGTCCAGGGCTACATATTATATTATGGCAGATGGTAGTGTATTTGAAATTGTCGCTTCCTGGTTCAGGGTTACATATTATATTATGGCAGATGGTAGTGGATTTGGAATTGTATCTTCCTGGTTCAGGGTTACATATTATATTATGGCAGATGGTAGTGGATTTGGAATTGTCTGTTCCTGCTCCAGGGTTACCTATTCTTTTATGGCAGATGGTAGTGGATTTGAAATTGTCTCTTCCTGGTCTAGGGTTACCTACATATTATGGCAGATGGGAGTGTGTTTGGAATTGTCTCTTCCTAGTCTAGGGTTACATATTATATTATGGCAGATGGTAGTGGATTTGAAATTGTCTCTTCCTGGTCTAGGGTTACCTGGTTACCTACATATTATGGCAGATGGTAGTGGATTTGGAATTGTATCTTCCTGGTTCAGGGTTACATATTATATTATGGCAGATGGTAGTGGATTTGGAATTGTCTCTTCCTGGTCTAGGGTTACCTACATATTATGGCAGATGGTAGTGGATTTGGAATTGTATCTTCCTGGTTCAGGGTTACATATTATATTATGGCAGATGGTAGTGGATTTGGAATTGTCTGTTCCTGCTCCAGGGTTACCTATTCATTTATGGCAGATGGTAGTGGATTTGGAATTGTCTCTTCCTGGTCTAGGGTTACCTACATATTATGGCAGATGGGAGTGTGTTTGGAATTGTCTCTTCCTGGGTAGGGTTGCATATTATATTATGGCAGATGGTAGTGGATTTGAAATTGTCTCTTCTTTCCAGTTTTGTCTTGTGTCTTATAAGATCATCTACAGTTGTATGTAACATTTAATTTTCTTAAATTTGTAAAATTTAATTTTCATAAATGTCACCTATGTCATGTTAAGCGCAATTGAACACGTTAGTGGAGATCGGCGCTCTATAAATTGTATTTATTTATTTATTCATTTATTTATTTGTGTTGAATGTATGGCAGAGCTTTTGTGGTCAATGATTTTGTATGTTCTTTGTAATCACCTCATGGGGCCTAGCGTAGCCATCGCTAACTTACAGCCTGACACTGACCAAAAAGTTACAAGGGACAAGTCTTTGGCTGCAAAAGAAAATAAATCGTGAGTTGTATTCATTAGTTCAACTAATGGAATTATTAACAAGACTTGTTTCTTTGAGCTCGACTAACGACATTGCATTTGTTGTTGCACAAATCTAAAAAATGACGTCAAACTGTAAGTCCTAGTTGGTCCTAGCGTAGCCATCGTTAACTTGTAGCCTGACACTAAAAACCCACTAAGACCCATATTTTGAAGTCATTTTTAGGTCTGTGGACCGCCTAGTGAGTTGTCTTTAGTAGTGGTCACGGAAACAAATGATCCCATTGATTGAACTGTTGAATTCAACTCAGGATTTGTTTTCTTCTGTGGCCAAAAACTTGTCTTTTGGCGTCATTTGTTGGTCAGTATCAAGCCATGAGTTTATGAAGGCCACGATCCTCGTGTCAGGCTATAGATAGTTCGAAGATGACGTCACTAGGCCTTTGTTATTGTTTTTGCCATCCGCGTTTGTGAGTTGTTCTCACTAAACAGTATTAACCAGACTATAAAAGTTCATGGTTACACAGAGTTTGTGTGTTGGTCCGTTATACTTCCGGATGGCAATGTTATGAGCTTCTTAGTCAAGCGCATACTATCTATAGATAGAATGCGCTTGGCCAAGGAGTTCACAACATTGCCATCCGGAAGTATAACGGACCAACACACAAACTCTGTGTAACCATGAACTTTTATAGTCTGGTTAATACAGTTTAGTGAGAACAACTCACAAACGCGGATGACAAAAACAATAACAAAGGCCTGAGTGACGTCATCTGCATACTATCTATAAGTTAACGATGACGACAGTTGTCCAACCAATTGGATCATTCGTTTCCTTGAGCATCACTTACTATCGGCAACTCACTGGACGGTGCACCTAAGAGTACCTAAAATGACGTCAAAATACAAGTCCTAGTGTCAAGTTATAATAAGTTAACGAAGGCCACGAGCCAACACATAAAACTATGAGTAACATTTAACTTATATAAATGGAACGAAATTGACGCCGTTGAGCTCTTTTCTATTGTTCAAAGACAGCCATTTTGGTGATTCGTTCTAATTAAATAATGTCAATCAGACTATAAACGTTCAAGGTTGCACAGAGTTTTGTGTGTTGTACGTTATATCGTAGCCATCGTTAAGTTATAGTCTGACACTGAAACCCAAAAAGACTGGCATTTTGACGTCATTATTTGGTTTTTGCACCGCCTAGTGAGTTGTCGTTAGTAGTGCTCATGGAAACAAGTGGTCCCATTGGTTGAACTATTGAATACAACTCACGATTAGTTTTCTTTTGTGGCCAAAGACTGGCATTTTGACGTCATTTTTTGGCCAGTGTCAGGCTATAAGTTAACGATGGCTACGCTATATCCGGCTGGTGGATGTTGTAACTTACCTAAAAGCATGGTATGCGCTAAAGTAAAATACTCACAACACGCAACTGCCAGATGAAATGTACTAACATACGAAAACTATATGTAGCTGAAATGTTTATGGTCTGGTTGATGTTTAGCGAGAACGTATCACCCATTAGACACCTAGATAACCACGCCTCTCGGACAGTCGTCATAATGTAAACAATGGCTGTGATTAGTAAACATAGCAAACTCCACATGGTTTACGATCGATGGTACGCGTAAAAGTAAAATACCCACTGTTCTACCCCTTGATCAATAGAACCAGCACAGAAAACTATGTGTAAACGTAAACGTTGGTAATATGATAAAGAAAATCGTGTGATAACTCGTCATCCAACTGGCGGTATAGATATTATGCGCTGGCTAAGAAACTCACAACATTGCCATCCGGAAGTATAACGGACCAACACACAAAACCACGTGAAACCATGAATCTTTATAGTCTGGTTAATACACTTTTGAGATAATTACTCATAAACATGGATGGCAAAAAAACCAAAAACAATAACAAATACCCGAGTGACGTCAACTTCGTTCAATCTATACAAACAATAACATGATCAAGGAGAGGTCGATTTCATTTCAAGGTGTGTCACAAATTCCATGTTTTGATTGGTCAAAAATCTACTGGTTAATTGGTGGTCTAAAACCAATAACAAAGAGCAGAATGACGTCACCTTCGTTCAATCTGTATTAGAAGAGAATCTATAGATAGTTCGAAGTTGACGTCACTCGGGTCTTTGTTATTGTTTTTTGCCATCCGCGTTTATGAGTAATACTCACTAAACTGTATTAATCAGACTATAAACGATCATGGTTACACAAAGTTTTGTGTGTTGCTATACTTCCGGATGGCAATGTTGTGAGCTCCTTAGCCAAGCGCATACCGTCTATAGATGGCAAATCGCCTCTCTTGTTATTGTTTTTTCGGCTGCTCGTTGGGTGATTAGTAGATCTCACTGAAGTCCATCTGACCGTAGCCATCGTTAACACTAGAATCCACTAGGACTTACAGTTTGACGTCATTTTTAAGCTTTGTGCAGCGTCTAGTGAGTTGTCGTTAGTAGAGCTCAAGGAAACAAGTGATTCCATTGGTTGAACTAGTGAAAATAAATTCACGATCTGTTTTCTTTTGCTGCCAAAGACTTGTCTTTTGACGTCATTTTTTGGTCAGTGTCAGGTTATTAGTAAACGATGGCTATGATCTGACAGACATTAAGCTTACATTAGTTTGTGTGCTGGCACAACACACCTGGCGGACAGAACAGGCGAGTATTATATCTTAGCGCATATATTTATATATATATATATATATATATATATATATATATATATATATATATATATATATATGTACGCACAATATATATATATATATATATTAATATGGGCTATATATGTTCAAAGAACGAAAATAAAATTCTGAGGTCCAACTTTTCATACTTACCCAAGGTCAGGAAATATGTAAAGATTTTTGTAGTATTTAATCCTTTAATACGAATTTTTGTTCCTCACGTTCCCTGGATTTTAATTATTATGAGACAGTAAATCCTCTCAAAACAATACATCGTGGTCCACTCGAGGACCTGGCAACTGGCTGCCGATTACAACGATAGAAGATCAAAATATAAAATAAAAAATAAAAAAGAAGAAAAAAAAGAGGAAACCCTCACACATGTAGAGATTCTTCCCTGAAAAGAGTAGCGTGTTAGGTGAGTGGGAGTATAGCTAAGCGAGGGGTAATGAACTGAGTATTTGAACGCAATATTGTCGAAGTAGGCGGTTTTTAAAGAGAGAGATTCAAGCAATGGGGAAAATGATAATATAATATTATAACAGTAGATTTATAAGATAATTTTTTTAAGTGAGTATTTTTTTTAAAGAGGGCGTACGTAGGGTGTTCGAGGACGGAGGACGTGGGTGTACGACGGTAATCTCTTATCGAACAAACGGAGGAGTTATGTAAAATTAGATAGTAGCGAGACTATCGGATGCCAGATAGTGAGTTTTCTGAAAAAAATGCCAAATAAGTCGCAGGAAAGTGCAACAAGGTGTCTTAAAAATGCCAAATTGTTCAAAGAATTCTATGTATAGAAATGGAGAAAAAAATCTTCATTATCTTGTCCGACTGCTTCGAATAAACGTCTTGACAAAGATTCTACTCGCCTTGCTGTTTTACTAATTTAAACTTGTTCACATTATATTTTTTTGTTCTTAAATTCTGGTCATAGTAATTTCCAAGACCGCAAAAATTCTAGACACATTTTTGATTATCCTTTTTTGGCAACTGAATGCTAAGTTGGCAATCACAGCGAAAAGCGAGAGGGGAAAATATTTTGCTTGAGATCACATCACATTACATTCGATTCCAGTTCTATGAATGAACCAAGACTTGCATAGTGGGAAATTCGTAGTGGAGTGGGTTGTTAAAGTAAAAAATCCCATAAATGAGTAAACATGCGTAATAAGGGCATCCAATCAGATTGCTCGGTTTAGAGCGTGGGAGTTTTTACCGCGATGTGTCGAGTGTCGTGTCTTCGGCAAGAAACAGAAGTAGGTCACGGAATTTTTCTTTTAAAAAACGCGAAATGTCAACTTGATCATACAAGTTAATTTGATTGTTAAGAAATATAAACAATATATTTTGACCAAGGTGTTGATAAATGTACAGTCGGGTATTGGTATGGGCAACGATTTGTTAAATTATTATATACTTATTTCGCTTATGTTGAATTTGCGTAGTGACTTGCTAAGGTTCAATAACAAATAAAACTAAAGTGAACACGGCGGCGACGATAAAATTACGCAATGTTATGGGCTTCGATGTTAGAGACACGAGAGTGGGATGATTGGTTGGTATTTATATTATATTGCTGACAGCGTTACAATTACAACTTACAGATATCACGTACGCAGAATGCTGGGCACATGGGTGGCGATGACGATGTTGATGGTAATAGTGATGATGATAATGATGATGACGATGATGAAGATTATATATTAACAATGATGACGAGGATACTAATGATGATGATGATGATGATGATGATGATACTACTACTACTACTACTACTACTAATGATGATGATGATGATGATGATGATGATGATGATGAAAATGATGATAATGATAATAATAATAATAATAATAATAATAATAATAATAATATAATAATAATAATAATAATGATAATAATAATAATAATAATAATAATAATAATAATAATAATAATAATAATAATAATAATAATAATAATAATAATAATAATAATAATAATAATAATAATAATAATAATAATAATAATAATAAGAAGAAGAAGAAGAAGAATGATAATAAAAATCTTGTCTTTCAAATTAAAATGACCCTCATCTTGTCAAAAACTCTCAAGCCTCCATGAAATAACAAATTTGAGAGATTTGGACAAGATCAAGGTCATTGTAATCGATTGATATTTAAAGGACAAGTTTTCTGACCAACATTTTCAAAATGTGTTGTTTTTCTCCTCTCCAGATAAGAGTACATCAGTGTAGAACGCAATAGCTTCAGTACGAAAGGAAATTAACTTTTGAGGATTTAGCCAGAATGTTTTTGATTCCATCCATCTCTCTCTCTCTCTCTCTCTCTCTCTCTCTCTCTCTCTCTCTCTCTCTCTCTCTCTCTCTTGTTTTGATTTTCTATTTGAGTCAAAATCAAAATCAATTTGAGTTGTAGATCCTAAAACATCAAATTTTAAGTCGAGAATGAAAATTAAGATAACATGATGGGACCAAATATATTTCCTCTCGGTACATCTGACCTGGCATTGCACTATTTGCTTCTTCATTTTTTCATTTACCACATTAAGTTTTTCACCATATCGGTTTTTTAAACCAACTTCTGAGATTTTGTTTTCCTTGGTTTTCACTATCCATTTCTCCTTGTTTTTCATATTATAAGTTCTTAACTGCTGACGCCGTCAAGAAGGTAGGGAATCAAATACTTTGTTGAAGTTAAGAATAATGAAATCAATTTGTTTCGTTTTAAGTGCTATCTTTTTGTCTGGTGAAAATTGAAACAATTGGATTCAATAGTCTGTCGTCACGTCGCCCAGCAACGGCGGCCATCGTGGTTCTAAACAAGAAAATCGGTTCTTTTTATTCTTCATGCTGGTAGAACTTTTCATATGTCTTGTGATCAGAATGTGTAAAAGTCAAAACATGATCATATTTATAATGTTTTTCTCCTCTTGATACACTTTTATGCTCGTCGGAGAAATATTTCACAAGGGCGTCCGCCATTGTTCCGATAGTTTAGAACCAGTTACTAAGTTACCATGCGTCATTACGAGGGAAGTGATATCATGACTGTTGAAGCGTATTGTGAGTTTCTATTGCGCTTTACAAGAACGATGCCTTGGTTAGTTTACAAGAACGGGATCAGAAAGTATCAATTTCCGTTTATTAACAATTTCAGGATATCTCTGGTTGTGATATTGATTATCAGTACTGATGGATACGTTATTAATAACTTAGGTTGGCACAATTGGGTATATTTGAGTGAATGCTGTTTCGTATTGTTTGGTTAGTAGAAATCAATTTGCAATTTATGGGCTATATTAATCGATCGATATTCAAATTTGGGGGCAAAATTTTCTGACGAAATGACAAAATGTGTTTTGTTATTATAAAACAGAGCAGTCTCTCTCTCTCTCTCTCTCTCTCTCTCTCTCTCTCTCTCTCTCTATATATATATATATATATATATATATATATAAACATTTGAAAGATATTTAAGATTAAATAATCTTAATTATCTTTCAAATGTTTATAAATAGCTCCTTTTATCCTAAAGTTGAGCACTATTATTTCATGGTTTTTGTTTTTATAAATATATATATATATATATATATATATATATATATATATATATATATATATAAAACATCTATATCATGATAATTGTACGCTATTACATTAATGGAAATCGCTGAAACCGACGTATGCTCAGATACGGTCTGATAATCCAAATTGTTATGGTCTCATTGTTGTAAAACAAATTAAACAAAAAAAGCCCTTTATTAATCCCATAGGGGAAATTTGTCTCTAGGTTCTATTCCAAGGGAAGACTGGAATAACCTAGGCGGCAGCCGCAGTGCAGTACCGTAAATGAAAATTGTTATGGAAATTCTCTTAAATCGATGCAAAATATTTTCCTTTAGAACAATGTAAATCGGGCCCATAATTGCGTTCGATTACCAGACCTGTTAATTTGTGCACCTAGGCTTAAACCATTCATAAGCGAATTATATATGCGAACTTTTAAAAATCAAAATCCATTTCACGTGATAAAAACCGGCTTAAACATCAAGCAAATTGATCCTAATTAGCTAATATTGTATTTTCATCATGTCAAAAAATCATCAGTAACCCCTGGGGGCATCCATTGACAGGATTTCATCTGTTTGCCCAATCATGACAAAACCCATTTTACGTTTTGGACAAATAAAATTTTAGTTCAAGAATCGATAGATTAAGATTATGCCGAAGTCGAGTGTTACTGTGCGGCTATGTGGTCTTGTGGTATGACACTCGCTTTCGGATCGGAAGGTACAGGGTTCAAGCCTCGTTCGGTGCATAGTTGAGTCCTTGGACTGGGCCCTTAGCTTCATTCTCTAACCGTACTCAGGTGCGTAGGCAGGTCAACAATCGATCGACTTCAGTAGAGTTTTCTTGCCAGATTGAAAATAAAAATAATGTGCTTTGTCACTTACGGCATTGATGTTAACCCCGCTTTGGTCTTACTTGACCTAATTGATTGCAGTCGTGGGAATAAATTCACACAATAAACGCAGCATGCTCTATGGTCTTCAGGAAATCTTTTTCGCTGTCACCCCAGGTTAAGTAATTCGACCTGGTCGATCAAATCGGGACCTGCTGAGTCTGACATGGATTATGGTTCTTGACATCAATTTTAGTGCAACGATGGGTGGGTCATGACGAGTGCTTTGAGATCATTCTGAGAGTCGTTGAGATTAATTTTCATTTTATGAGTTGTTTTATTTTACTGAGCTAAAAACCCAATTGAAGAGTGTTTTTTCCAAAACTCCCTAACTCAATTTTCCCTCATATTCAGATATTAATGATATTATTTCCCCTAAAATTTCTCATTCGGTCTATTATTTTATCATATTTAAACTTCAAATTCACACAATTCTAGGGAACTGTTTGTGCCATTGATGCTTAAAATAAAGTTTACGTTTCAATTTATCTCATGGAGGAAAAATCTCAAAAAGTAGAAAATCGACTTAACGGTAACGACCTTTGGAAAAACAGCCTTCAATTCGTCCATTAAGTACATTTTACTTAGTAGTTCAAAGTCGCTACAAGTTATAAAAAAACAACAACAAATAAACGTGAGCTTTTATATAGAGCAAAATCAATTAAAAGTGCTCAAAATGATTTACAAGGGGTACGTAAAGCCAACAAGCCAACAGCAAAATGTAACATATATGACAGGACATGACACCAGTTAGCTGATATTATATTTTTTTCCCGAGAGGGACAACGCTGTTAAAGGTCAGATACTCATTTTACATCTAACTACGATACGAGAATGTGAGTAAAGAGCTTTTTTCAAGGATTCAACTATGCAACATTCAGAGCGGGACTTGAACTCATGACCTTCCAATCCAAAGGCAAGTGTCATATCACTAGACCACATAGCCGCGAAATAACACTCGACTTCGGATCGGAGGGTCCAGGGTTCGAGCCCCGCATAGTTGAGTCCTTGTAAAAGGCTCTTTACTCATATTCTCTCACCGTTCTCATGTTTAAAATGAGTACCTTGAATACGTGTTGTTTTCAGAGTACGGCAGCATATGAAACAAATAAAATATTATAACAAGTACACAGGACTTCACATGATAATAATAATAAATAATAATAATAATAATAATAATAATAATAATAATAATAATAATAATAATAATAATAATAATAATAATAATAATAATAATAATGATAATGATGATGATGATAATAATAATAATAACAACAGCAATAATAATAATGATAACAATAAAGATAATAATAATAATAATAATAATAATAATAATAATAATAATAATAATAATTATATAATATATATAACTAATAATAATACTAATAATAAAAATGATAATAAAAATAATAATAATAACAACAACAACAACAACAACAACAATAATAATAAAAATAATAAAATAATAATGATAATGATGATAATAATAATAATAATAATAATAATAATAATAATAATAATAATAATAATTATAATAATAATAATAATAATAAGAATAATAATATTAATAATAATAATAGTAATAATGATAATAATAATGACAATAATGATAATAACAATAAACTTTTCATTATGTGAGCTCATATCGGTTTATGAATAATATGGCCATACAGAGTAGAAAACAATAAATTTTATGGAATTATCATTCATCAAAACCAACGTGCATTTGCAGGTCTGATAACCCAATTCCTTATGGGCTCATTTTTATAATGGAAATCTCAAAAAATGACGAAATATTGTCCATTCCAACAATGTAAAACTAGGCCCATAAGTGGGTACGGATGTCAGACCTACATACACGCCGATCAAAACCAATCATAATTCTCGGGGAGAAGTTCTCTATTTTGAAACCGTTAATATTTTAAAAAAAAATGTTTTTACTTCGACAGCATTGCAACAAAACCATTTAATTTTATGAACAATTACAGCAGAGGAAAGGCTACATTTAAAAAAATCCATAGCTAAGACAAAAATACAATAGACACAAAAGTACAAAACTAGATAAAATTCTGCAGTTATTCAGTTATTCAATAATAATATTTCAACCAAGAATCTATATGTTGTAAGTTATTCTTGGCATTTAACATCTTTTCACTCCCATTTTACGACGTATTTTAGCTGCGACAAAATTATGTTTTGATCATTGTTTGATAAAACCATAGCCTGACAGTAATCTTTGTTAATTTAGAGATAGTATGGCTAAGAAGCTCGCGACATAGCCATCCGGAAGTATAAGGGCCAACCCACACCGGAGACTGACTCCGACGACCCGGCTCTGCCGTTTTCCGGATGAAGACGTCGGGCACGGACAAAAAGAGAAGAGCTGCTAGAACCTACGCATACCAAGCACCCGACGTCCTCTGCCTTTTTTTTCTCGAGTTTGGTGTGGGTATGCCAAGCGGCTCTTCTAGTAGGGGGAATTAGGCTAAAACCGTGCAAATTCGGGTTGAAAGCATGAAAATTTGCATACAGGTTGCTAAGACCCATAGAAAAAACATCTGATATAGAACCACTCTGGCAATCAATCATAACGTATCGGTTTAAGGCCTTAGATTTTACCTATTACAGCTATATTAAACAAGGGAAATAACTGCGTAAAAATATATATTTTCTTCATATTCATTGTATTAGGGAAAATTAGGCTAAAACCGTGGACATTGGGGTTGAAATCCTGAAAATTGGCATATAGGTAGCTATGACCCGTACAAATAACACCTGATATAGAACCACTCTGGCAATTTATCATAACAGTGCGTTTTCAGCACTTTTATTTTTTTCCTATATAGCATTACTTATCCGAGGAAATAACCACGACAATACAATGTGCGTTCTAAAACTTTATATACACCGGTAACCATTTACGGTAGCTAACTGATGTTTATTCCATGTTGTAACTAGTAGATAAAAGCGGGAGATGGGGGAGAGGGAGTGAACGGGATAGACGGAGGAGAGAGAGAGAGAGAGAGAGAGAGAGAGAGAGAGAGAGAGAGAGAGAGAGAGAGAGAGAGAGAGAGAGAAATTTTACTCATTACTGTACTAACCTAACTAGTAGATAAAATAGGGAGAGAGGGGGGGGGGAGAGGGAGTGAGCTGAAGAGAGGAAGAGAGAGAGAATTTTACTCATTACCCCCCCCCCCCCCCCCACCCACACACACACACCCCCCACATCTGCACAAGTCCGTGCAAGGCAAACGGACCTTAAACACTTGCATCGGATGCCGATACATTCTCTCTTACATGAACATTTGATGAGCTTTTGGGACACTTTTGACAATTCTGGAAATAAGCTCCACAATGGTTCATGTCGATCGTCACATTTGTTGCAGGGTTCTCTTCTATAAAAGATATCATCTTAGCAAAAGCTTGACTTCTTTCAAGAACTGTAACATCATTAGTATCATCAGCAGTGACATCTTTTAAAGCTTGTTTTTTTAAGTATCGTGCATGACAAATTTTATGGTATAGGGCGGTAGTGTGCCTCCTGAGCGACTAAATCTCCTCCGGCAATAAATGACTGCATATCAGAATCTTTTATAGATAACGCTATTTCATGAATATTTTCTTCCATATCTGTTGTCATTACAGAATGGAGTACTCCCGATTCCATGTTTTTACAAAAAAAGCACGTATATTATTACAGCCAATCTCTAATTTTGAACGTTGTCTCATTATTCTCGTGGGTTGCGAAATATATTCATTTGGTGACTCCACCAAGTCAAATGACGAAGTTTGGAATTCTTGTAGGGCAATTCTTTTAGATTTCTTTAATTCTAATCGCCTAATTTTGTTGGAATTAAATGTTACACGACAAATCTTATGCCACTTAGCATAATTTTGTTTTAAGCTTTCAATAATCTCATTTCTTTCTGATGAATTAAAAAAAAAATAGATACATCCAACTTGTTTTCATCACAAACCAAAGAATTGAATTGTGTTAAATCTTCAAAAGAGTTTCATAGCCTTGCCCTTTGTCATACCCCCTCGACCCGAGAGGGACATTATAAACGGTCTGTGTTATCTTGTTGGCATATCAAACACTTGTCCCAGTCTCTGGGAGCAGTTCTTTTTGCTATTGTATGTGTATCTGAAATCATGCAAACGCATTCCTTTATTAGGCATATGCAATATTCTTTCATTACTCTCTCTCTCTCTCTCTCTCTCTCTCTCTCTCTCTCTCTCTTTCTTTCATTCTTTCTGTTAAACACCCATCATCAGCAGACAAAATGTGTGCAGTGCCTTACATAAGGACACACCAGTACAAATAGAACATTCTCCCATTGTCCCTTTGAGGTAAATAACGTAAAGTAAATAACTTGCCACATTACAGCATCATAGTGGTTGATGATGATGATAATGATGATAATTATAGCAATGTAAGTGGTATGCTGACTCTTTACTGTCATCAAGTTTGACCGAAATAGGTTTTAACTCACGTAAAATGATTATAGCAGTATTTTTGGAAAGAAAAGAAAACAGGAGGAGGGGAGAAGGATCACTGTCCTTTGTCAACACCGGTTATCGGCATTTATTGAGCTGTGTTCTGCTGTTGCGTAGTTGCACACATATGTAATGGCTTGTGATCGTATAGTGGTGTTTTTGATAGATGGTAGTATTATCCTTTGCGTTGTGTTGTAGACGTTAATAGTGACAAAAGAGTTCAGGGGCCGGTGATGATAATTGAATGCACAACATCAAGACATTCAAATAAAAGTCCAGATTCCAAGTTTCATTTCTTACAGTTTTATTTGTTTGTGATAAATTCAAAATCCAAATCATGATAAATTCCAAATCCAAATCAAATAGCATGGTCATAATTCAATCAGTTTCATAAATTCCAAATCCGTAAAATCAGTCCACATGTAAAGTCAATTTTGCCTAAGTAACCATTTTCAATATACGTGGAATATTTCTAAGTCCGTAAAAGCAAATAAATGATGGTGAGCACAAAAGGTTTAAAGTGTGCAGCTCATGGTCAAGTTGAATCCCCCCGTTTTCCTCAAAACATCCTCTTTTATCCCTATCAAAATTTTACCCACAGTTCCATTGTTTCCACGCCCCCTTGCAGTTTTGACAGTTCCCTGTCAGTCTATAATCCAACCCCTAAGAGTAAGACCAAATCATAATCAAACCTGAAACGTCAATTCCTACATATTGGTGTTAAACCCCGCCTTTTATGATATAATATTACTTTTGGTAAACGTTAGTTCAGTACGCCCAAATAATCTGTACGCCCAAATAATAAATTCCAACTATAATTTGATGCTATTATCCTCAATAACCAAGTAACACCGATCAAAGAAAGTAATTTTCTAGTACTCAAATATAATGACCAATCCTTTAACTTTGGAACGTAAAACTGTCCTAGACTACTCAATATAATGACCAAGTTTAACTGATATACAAGCACTGTGAACTCATTAAACCCACTTGCTATAAGCTAACTCTCTTACATACGCCCCTTTCTTAGAATTTAAATTGACTTTAAAACAATTTCAATTCAAAAAAATTACAGTGAGAGATTAAATATATATGTAATGTCCAACTAAAATGTAATAAATAAATGTTTAAAATGATAATACTTATACCAGTTAAATATTTAAAAACTTTAAACTTTAAATTCAAAAACACCAAAGTTGATTACAACATTCATATATATCAATTATAGGTTTTATAGTATTACAACATTGATAAATTCACAAACATCAAATTTGATTACAACATCTAAATAGATATATATATATATCGATTATAGATTTTTTTTCTTTCAAATTACAACATCAACAGTAAGGTATCTATCATTTAAAAGTGATTAAAATTTAAATTTACCAACACGAAAGTTGATTAAACATTTATATATTTATCGATTATACTTTTTAACAACATCGACAGTAAGATATCAAATAATTAAAAGTTCAAAGAAAAAAATATCTTTTCATCTTAAATTCCATCTTCATAGCAATAAAAGTGTTTAATTCTCGTCATATCCCATCACACATAAATAGTATTGCGTGAAAAAGGATGGTTCAAATTCCATTTGTGATATACTCACGTTGTCTTATTCAATCTCAAATTCAACTCTTTACGACATGGGTGATAATCTCAGCTTCCATGTATGTCTACTCATTTACTGACATATCAAAACCAGTACCTTGTATATTCCCTTATATTGTATGATTCCATTTAAACAACATTATTACATTAATTCCTACTTATAATATGTGGTACAAATAATGTATTATAGACATCTAGATCCATATACGAAGGATTACATTTCAATTAGTAATAAAAAAATATTTAAAAATAAATCATAATAATAGCATTATCATCATTTTAAAATTCAAGTTGAAGTTATTATCATTCATTGTTCATTGTTGATGTTTCAATTTTGTAAGCTTTTTAAGTCATCAGGGTGTAGTTTACAACTTCATTGATATCAAATTGTTCTTTGTGGTCATCCATCAGAGGTCACATTTCTCAGTAATTCGTTCGTTTTGAGAATGGTCATCCTGTAAAAATTGTCAGTAATTGTTAATTAAGTCATTGTCTCCATTTAGAATGAGTTTTCGTGTAATGAAAAAATTATATCAACTATAAGAGTTGAGGTGATTGTATCTAGTCTACGTGTTGCATTGTTGTGTGTGTTGTGGTCACTGAATAGCCCAAGTGTCATAAATTCACTGTATTTATTGTTAATTAATTAAAAACTTTTTCCTCTGTAAATGTCTTAGAATTATCACAATAATGTCTTCACATTCAAATATTTAGCGTTGAATAAATAATCAAACAATAGTCTGTCCGGCTTGTTCACATCACATATTTAGTGTTTGTAAATAATCGGTCATTAGTCTGTCCGACTTATTCATATTTAGTACAATGTAAATAACTAAATAAGTAAAATCTAACATAGTATGTGATTGTGGGCTGTTACTAAAGTGACCAACTTTTGCAATTAGTGTGTTGTATTTGTCGAGTCTTTTGAATTTGGGACGAAAAAAGACTCTACAGGTAGCAAACGTATGCTTAACCTGTTGGGTTGTTTCTTGGTCTTGTGACGTCGCTGTAATCCATTCATCTCCGGCATCTGGGTCGATTCTCCTCGTAGATATTTGTGGTTGTCTTGTGTATACGTTGAGTCTCATTGTAGATGAAATTGTAAAAATTCAAGATTAACTGTGTGCGAGATCTTGAATTTAAATGAAGTTTGACTTATCCAGCAAGTCAAAAGAAAGTTGTGAACTCAGCCATGTGTTGACAAAGAGTTCGTGTGTAGTAGTCGACAGAGGTCGTGTGTTGTAATTGTTCGTGTTTGTTGATCGAGTTTTGATGAGGTGGCATGTGAGTACACACCAGGTAGATGATGTAATCTGTAGAGTACCGGTGGGTGACGTGAGTCCAAACACCAGGTAGATGATGTAACAATAACGTAGTCTAGTAGTGGATGTAGTAGGGTCGAATAAGGTCAACAATATTTTCGTTATTTGAACGCAGGTTGTTGAATATCATACGATAATGAATCCAAGGAAATCGCTCATGTGGCGTTTTGCGATACTTTTTCCTGCATTGTCTTATATACATATATAGCCTTTATCTTTTACAATGATACTAAGACAGGCGTTATTATAATATTCAATGTTTATAAGTTGTAGATATGGGTGCTGCACACTTGTATATTGACATAAGTTTAAATTTGAATACGCTCACCACTGAATATGATGGAAGTAGTATTGTTCACAATTGGACATCATTTTTGTAAAAACAATCGTATCTTGAACGTTTATGTAATTATTGACATCGTACATCGTTGGGTATTGTTGTTGTAGAAGTAAATACAAGTAATCCAATTGTTCAATAAAGAATGTAAATATAAAAAGGTTCATGGAAGAAATCTGTGTTGATACAGATATTATTTTATGAATTCTGTCAAGTTTGTATAAGTTGAAAGGTACGATGTAATTGAGGTTGCTGTGTATTTGTAGTCTGTAGATTGTGTTGATTCTGGACGTATCAATGGCGTAGTCGAGATTGTTACTCCATTTTAATGTATTCGTGGATAGACCAAAGGGATTAGGACATTTCCCGACCTCTGTTGTGGCTGTGTTTGAGTTGCCTCTGTCGTTGTCATCAGCGTTCCCGTTATGACTGATGGTTGCAAGTGTCCTCTTTCGTGATGACTGTATCATGTTTAAGTGCAAACACTACTTCTGCCTTTGATTAACTCGAATTATTCCCCTTAGAAAATCCCTAATTTAATGAAATATGATTTTGTTTATTTTATCATTATTATTGGTGTTATCGTAGCACTTCCTACCATTTCAATTTATTGCTGAATGATTACACACTTAAGATTTTACAATTGAACATAACTTCTTCTTCAACTCAGTTACAAATTTTATGATATAAATGTTAAATTCAAACCACGCAGTAAATATTGATTACAATTACAACAGCAAATCGATAGGAGAAAAAGATGATAATCAAAATATTCGCAGAAACAATATACACTCTGCTCAATAAAAATTCAATGTCTCGCACCTTTGCCCTCGGCTTATAATAATATTCATATAACTCATTGCGATGTAATCTCGCGCCTCTTAATATAGCATTGATAAATGTGTGCGCTTTAACCAAGCGCCTCGTATTTATAAAAATTATCCGCCTTCTGTATCATTTCATAGTGTTAAACAATGCGCTTTAATCAAACGCAAAATAAAATATTCCCGAACGCCTCATTCCTGCGTCTCGTAATTTAAATCGTGTGCACTTTAATTACCGCGTCTTACATCACTGCGCTTATTTACCCACTATGCATATACAGCATTTTACCATATGGGTTACTTATAATTCGCTGATTCTTAACAAGTTAACCACTTGTGTCACAAATATTATCAGCTCACATGACATGATAATGCATTTTCAATATTTTGTTATTCTTCCGTAATAACATTTTAACTCCCATTACAAGACATCAGTCTTTCATAATAATTAATACTCCGTCATTGTATTTATATTATCTGCTTTTAATTCTCCGACTTTAAACCAAAAGTCCGTTATTCCGTTATTATGAGAATATGTCTCCTTTTAAAAATCACGATGAAACGCGTTTCAAAACAAAACTAAACAAAACAACGATTGACTCATATTCCGCATAAATCATTTCAACTTAATTTCCAGTGATAAAATCAAAATGTCTTATGTAATCTATTATAACGGCATGTCTCATTACACAACTAAATAAGCTCTGTTGTCGATTACTTGGCTGCGTTAACCACACATTTATTACCAAGAAAACAAACAGATATAAAACTTTGCTCTTTGTCATGAACCCATGAATCTCAAAGAGTCAATATCAACCTACCAATTCATCCCTATTGACAGGAGAAAAATATAATCAATGATGTTGTAATATAACAATATAAATACCATAAGACATTTTTCAATTATCAAAACTTACAATTTACGTGTTGTTATTGCCGTCATCTTCTTGAGTCATTTTGACAGAAAACAAAACGTAACAACATTAAAGAATGGACCAACTGTTTATGTAATTCCAACAGTAACAGACAAAAATTGAAATAAAAATCGACACATCTTTGTTACTGATATTAACAAAACATTGCCATTAACGGTACAAATTAATATTCGAAGATCTATTCCGAAACGCTTGATTGTAAGTAAACGCATTTTCATTTATTTTGAAAAATAAAACGCACTAAAATATTCATTTAAATTCTGCAATTTTTATTTTCATCTCTCCCTCTCTTCTTTTTAATTAAATAAAATACGTATAGCATCAATGCATTATTATTATTATTATTATTATTATTATTATTATTATTATTATTATTATTATTATTATTATTATTATTATTATTATTATTATTATTATTATTATTATTTTGCCGTTCTATAATATATTGTTTTCACTTTTTAATATATTTTCTTGTTCCATCTATGGTTCTTAATTTCAATATTATTTCGTTTAATTTTTTTTTAAAACCGTATTTTATCAGAATTTTAGGAATCATCTATAATTTCAATAATTTTTTTTCAACATTTCATTACAAAAAAAATTATACTACTTCACCTTCAGAATTGATATTCATTTTCTTTTCCAAATAAAGATATTTTCCTATCTGTTCACAATTTTTCACTTCAAAATTCGAGTCTCACAAAAACTTCAATAGATGTTAACACTGCAACAATATACATTTCTTGTGTAGCCATGGTTCGGAATAATAACATCTTTACATCCTGGTATCACGCCACCAAATAACATGTATAAGAATCCTGAGTCACGACACCAAATAAGATGCATAATGTTGCGTAGTTGCACACATATGTAATGGCTTGTGATCGTATAGTGGTGTTTTTGATAGATGGTAGTATTATCCTTTGCGTTGTGTTGTAGACGTTAATAGTGACAAAAGAGTTCAGGGGCCGGTGATGATAATTGAATGCACAACATCAAGACATTCAAATAAAAGTCCAGATTCCAAGTTTCATTTCTTACAGTTTTATTTGTTTGTGATAAATTCAAAATCCAAATCATGATAAATTCCAAATCCAAATCAAATAGCATGGTCATAATTCAATCAGTTTCATAAATTCCAAATCCGTAAAATCAGTCCACATGTAAAGTCAATTTTGCCTAAGTAACCATTTTCAATATACGTGGAATATTTCTAAGTCCGTAAAAGCAAATAAATGATGGTGAGCACAAAAGGTTTAAAGTGTGCAGCTCATGGTCAAGTTGAATCCCCCCGTTTTCCTCAAAACATCCTCTTTTATCCCTATCAAAATTTTACCCACAGTTCCATTGTTTCCACGCCCCCTTGCAGTTTTGACAGTTCCCTGTCAGTCTATAATCCAACCCCTAAGAGTAAGACCAAATCATAATCAAACCTGAAACGTCAATTCCTACATATTGGTGTTAAACCCCGCCTTTTATGATATAATATTACTTTTGGTAAACGTTAGTTCAGTACGCCCAAATAATCTGTACGCCCAAATAATAAATTCCAACTATAATTTGATGCTATTATCCTCAATAACCAAGTAACACCGATCAAAGAAAGTAATTTTCTAGTACTCAAATATAATGACCAATCCTTTAACTTTGGAACGTAAAACTGTCCTAGACTACTCAATATAATGACCAAGTTTAACTGATATACAAGCACTGTGAACTCATTAAACCCACTTGCTATAAGCTAACTCTCTGACACTGTTAGTCTGTTTTGTCTACCCCTCTGCTTGTCTTCCCGTCTGCCCGTCCGTTTTAGAGCAATTGATTATACTTATTAAATCAGATGCAAAAAAAATCTCATATTATAGAATATTGCTCGCTAGACGTGAAATTGAATAATATTTACGATTAAATAATTTGTATGGTTCGTGAATCGAAACTAAAGGGAAAGGAAAACATCCGCTTCGACGGTAAAAATAGTCACCAATGGGAATCCAAAGGATGACGTAAAACAACCTTTGGTCGGCTTGCCTCGAATGTTTACACAATAAAAATGAAAGAAATTATTGTCGTCCATTTCAAAATTTTCTCATCTTAAAAACCTTGTATCTCAACTAATACTGATCTCTCAGAGTGGTTCTATATCATAAATTATAGGGTTTTTCATATTCTACAACATATGTAATTTTCATGCTTTCAACCCTGTTTGCACAATTCAAGGGTTTTTTGGACCTAATTCCCCCTACTATTTGAGGTAAATAACGTAAAGTAAATAACTTGCCACATTACAGCATCATAGTGGTTGATGATGATGATAATGATGATAATTATAGCAATGTAAGTGGTATGCTGACTCTTTACTGTCATCAAGTTTGACCGAAATAGGTTTTAACTCACGTAAAATGATTATAGCAGTATTTTTGGAAAGAAAAGAAAACAGGAGGAGGGGAGAAGGAGCACTGTCCTTTGTCAACACCGGTTATCGGCATTTATTGAGCTGTGTTCTGCTAGTCTGTTTTGTCTACCCCTCTGCTTGTCTTCCCGTCTGCCCGTCCGTTTTAGAGCAATTGATTATACTTATTAAATCAGATGCAAAAAAAATCTCATATTATAGAATATTGCTCGCTAGACGTGAAATTGAATAATATTTACGATTAAATAATTTGTATGGTTCGTGAATCGAAACTAAAGGGAAAGGAAAACATCCGCTTCGACGGTAAAAATAGTCACCAATGGGAATCCAAAGGATGACGTAAAACAACCTTTGGTCGGCTTGCCTCGAATGTTTACACAATAAAAATGAAAGAAATTATTGTCGTCCATTTCAAAATTTTCTCATCTTAAAAACCTTGTATCTCAACTAATACTGATCTCTCAGAGTGGTTCTATATCATAAATTATAGGGTTTTTCATATTCTACAACATATGTAATTTTCATGCTTTCAACCCTGTTTGCACAATTCAAGGGTTTTTTGGACCTAATTCCCCCTACTATTCTCTTTATTCTTAGTTTTTCGTCCGTGTGCGACGTCTTCATCCGGAAGACGGCAGAGGACGGCACTGCCGGGCCGTCGGAGTCAGTCTCAATCAATCAATCAATCAATCAATCCATTCATCTATCTATCTATCTATCTATCTATCTATCTATCTATCTATCTATCTATCTATCTATCTATCTATCTATCTATCTATCTATATATCTGTATATATATCTATCTATATATATATCTATCTATCTATCTACTTATTCATTCATCTATCCATCCATCGATCCATCCATCCATCCATCCATCCATCTATCTATCTATCTATCTATCTATCTATCTACCTATCTATCTATCTATCTATCTATCTATCTATCTATCTATCTATCTATCTATCTATCTGTCTGTCTATCTATCTATCTATCTATATATCTATCTATCTAGCTATCCATCTATCTATCTATCTATCTATCTATCTATCTATCTATCTATCTATCTATCTATCTACCTATCTATCTACCTATCTATTCCAATGCAATACTTTGATATTATTCTTTAGCCGCTCTTCAAATCCGTTTCATGTAATTCATCCTACGGTACATCAATAGTTCACTCAAAGTAAAAGAATTATGAACTAAATTCCTATATCGTCGTATTGTTTATTGTCTGCATTGATCTTAGGTTGAGCAACCCTAAACCAATTAATTAGTTACATTGTATTGAGTAAGAATTATCTATCAAATAGCATTATATGTACAACATTGAATAACTTATTTTCGTGCAGTATGACCATTATAACCCTCGTTCTCCCAGTTACTTACAGAATCGACAATGAGTTTTAAAAGCCTATTCAAAATGATTTCTGAGTACATGTATTAATTGGTGATAATTGGTGATTTTAGCGCAAATACTTTCTGTCGTATTATATCAAAACGCTTTTTATCACTTTTGGCTTGATATTTTTCTCCATTAATTAATGAGGATGGACTCCCTAGGCCCCCCCCCCCCCTCTCTCCACGTTGAAAGTTATTATAGATAAGTATAACTAAAAAGTCTCGTATTTGGGTAACTCTTGCCAACTTGGGTCATTTTAATTCATTTTTGAAGGAAGAAAAATCAGATCAAAGTGACCAAAATAAAAGTTGTTTGTCAAGGTAAGGTTTGGATCCTCGTATTCATTAATAAGTATGCGTTGTCAAAATAGTTAAAGGATAAAGGGAGTGGTCACGTCAGTTAATAGTATTGAAATAACTCCACGTGATAAAGATTATGCATGGAAATCGGATATTTGTGGTCATTGACTCACGTGAATAATGATGTCAATAGGATTCAATAGTCTAATGTCACGTCCGCCCATCAACGAGCAGCTTGGTTCTAAACAAAGAAAATCGGTACTTTTTATTCTTCATGCTGACTAGAACTTTTTCACATGTCATGTGATCAGAATGTATAAAAGTCAAAACATGATCAGATTTAGAATGTTTTTCTCCTCTGGATACACTCTTATGCTCATCGGAGAAGTATTTCATAAGGGCATCCGCCATTGTTCCGATAGTTTAGAACCAGTTACTAAGTTACCATGCGTCATTACGAGGGAAGTGATGTCACGACTGTTGAAGCCTATTCTGAGCGTGGCGAAGTGGTAGACCTTGTCTTCGATGAAGTCTACAGTTAAAACCAGATTGCTATCTTCTATGAAAATTAGCCATTTTGTTAACATTCTTTATTCTTCTGATCAAGACGTTGAGGTTTTTGCGATTAAGGTCGATTTTACAATGACCATATAAATTTTAGAATTAATTTTCTTCGATCCCTAAGATTTGCGACGCCATTTTAAACCGGAAACTATGAAGTGTGGTGCCAGGGTTGCCAAGTTGGATTTTTAAATGCCAATTCCGAAATTTGACGTTTTGAAGCCGTTTGGCATGGACAAACTGGATTTGGCAGTTTGGCATTAAAATTTTTTTTTTTTTTACATTATATTAAAATCACTTAATTCAGTCAGATACTCAATTTATACCTTAGTACCGTAGAGAATGTGAGTAAAGAGCCTTTTCCAAGAACTCACCTATGCGCGAGGCTCAAACCGAGGATCTTCCGATCCGAAAGTGAGTGTTATTGTGGACTAGATAGTCTCAAAAGGCAGTGATTAGTTTTACATTGAAGTATATTGGGTTTGCTGGTGATATAATAATAAAAGGGAAACATTTATGTCAAACGCTCTCTAAAACGAAGTTACCGTTTCGATTTTTGCAAAACTCCAGCAAATCCTGTAACAACAACTGTACCCAACGATATATTAAAACTTTGAGCATCTACATAGAGCAAGATCCACTATATATACTCAGGGCGCTTTGCAAGGGGTCCAAAGCCAATAGCAACATTTAACCGGTGGAACGAGCCTTGCAAGGCATTATTCTCGATGAAGACAAAGCTGTCACCGGCCAGCTCCTCATCTTACACCTAAGTGCTGTGAGAGAATGTGAGTATAGAGCCTTTTTTCAGGAACTCAGCTTTAAGCCTTCCACAGTGTGACCACAAAGCCGCCAAGACTGTGAACTGACCGATTAACCTGAAGAGTTCAGGTTGCTGTATGAGTTGGAATCATCGGATATTCTAAAACTTACTCTAAAATTCTGTGTCTATAGTATATATGTAATATATATATATATATATATATATATATATATATATATATATATATAATATATATATACATATATATATATATATATATATATATAATATATATCATATTTAAAGTATAATTTTGTTCGACTTCTCCAATCATATCGCATCATATATATTAGGTAATATAGGTAATAAAGGCGAAATGGATGCCAGCTTGAAAAATATGATTGTGGAACAATTTAAAAAAAAAACAAACGAAACAAAACAAAACAAGCACTGTGAAAGGGTACTTATTATCCCAAATACGGGAACACTCGACATACATTTTTTATAAACTCTACATAACCATGACGTCATATTTTCCTTCACCGCCAAACATGCTCAGTCACAGTGAACGTAATTTGTATTACGTCACAGTGGAGGCGTGCTTAAAAGAGATTCAAGCAGTAAGCAACATTGAGATAAAATCAATCAATAAAATTGCAAGTAGACAAAGAAATGCCAATCTGGTCTCTGTCAGACAATCCTTCAAGACTTTTTTTTTCAGAACATCAACCTGACGCCAGCCAGAAGGTCGAATTCGTATTATTGGAAACCGGGCAAGTCGCAAAATATTATACGCAATTTTGATATAAGAGAATGCCCAGGCCCATTAATTTTTTTCTGTTTTCTTTTTGTTTGTTTTTTTGAAGTAATTTAAAACGGTTCAACCTTTGTGCGCTTTTATAGTGTCTAGATCATCATTATTAAAATTGAACTCTTTAAAGTTGCCTTCGCCGATACTTACACGTATTTAGGCTTTCTCTTAAATGCAGTGTTTATAGTCACATGAGTCCCTATATTCAGTTGGTAGAGCACTCGGTTCACAAGCAAAGAGGTCGAGATCGATTCTGGGTGAAGCCGATATAAATATGTCTCGGCCAAAAATATGTGAGTGACTTTATATATATTTTATATAGATATATATATATATATATATATATATATATATATATATATATATATATATATATATACATATATATATATATATATATATATATATATATAATGTACAAATATTTGCGACTTTGTGGTCATGTAGGATGACACTTGTCGTCAGGTCGATTGGTGCCTGGTTCCAATCCTGCTCTGGGCGTCGCAAAGTTGGGTCCTTGGAAACGGTAAACTCTTTACTCACATTCTCTAACTATACTCATGTGTAAAATGAGTACCTAGCCTCTTAAAGCTTTGTCTATCGGAAAAAAAAATTGTAATATCAAGCGTCATGTCTCGTACTACATGTGGAATATCGCCTTTGGCCTGGGAACCCTTGTAAAGCGTTTTGAGCACGTTAAGTGGATATTGCGCTATCTCGGAAACGCTCAAAATTGTTTGGTGAGTTAAAATATTTAATGTAAAAAAGGTATTATGTTAATGTAAGTTAGAATTATTTATTTTGTCTATCATTTTTCAGTCAGCGCCAATAGGAGAACTGGAGAAATGAGATTGAGCAAGTCCCGGTTTCTGAAGTGTGAAGAAGAAAGACTTAATACATGCTTGTTATTCTTTGGACAAGAACAAACCAAGAGCAAATGGATGTCCAGGTCAGACGCAGAAAGTGGTGATGGGTTGGCCGTGCCCTGCGGAAAGAGCCCTGTAATATAACTAAGCACGGTCTCGAATGGAACCCACAGGGCAAGAGGAAACGGGGTCGTCCTAAACAGACTTGGGGGAAAAGCCTTCACCAAGATTTTTGCATCTCCAATCTTACCTGGAGTGAGGCAAACGTCTGTACCAAGGACAAAAGAAGATGGAAAAGTGCGAGTTGAGGCCCTATGCTCCGCCAGAAGCCAAGAGGCATAAATGATGATGATGGTGATGGCTTTCTCTAAATATGACGTTGGTCTATCATGTTCCAAGACCCATCCACCCAGTGATAAATGGGGTCCCGATATCTCAATAAGTAGAACACTCCACTTCTTACACTATCAATCGGCTATGTTGCTTTGTGGTGTAATATATGACACTCTCTTTCGGAGTGTTCAGATGTAAAATGAGTACCTGGACGTTGTCTCTGTGGGAAAAAATGTAATATCGCCTAACAGGCGTCATGCCTAGTTCTGCAAAATCTGGAAGTTGAGAAGGAGGAGGAAGAGGGGGAGGAGGGGGGGGGGAGGAGGAGATAAAGAAGAAGAGAAAGAAGAAGATGAGAGAGAGAGAGAGAGAGAGAGAGAGAGAGAGAGAGAGAGAGAGGGGAGGGGGGGGGGGGGGGGGGAAGAGAAATAGAGAGAGAGAAAGAGAGAGAGAGAGAGAGGAGAGAGACAGGTAGAGATAGAGACAGGAGAGAGAGAGAGAGAGAGAGAGAGAGAGAGAGAGAGAGAGAGAGAGAGAGAGAGAGGAGAGATAGAAAGAAAGACAGGAAGAAAGAGATAGATAGATAAAGACAGACAGATAGATAGACAGATAGATGGAGAGAGAGAGAGAGAGAGAGAGAGAGAGAGAGAGAGAGAGAGAGAGAGAGAGAGAGAGAGGGGATTCACAACTTCCGCATGCTGGTGATTCAAGAGGAGCGTAAAATGTCAGGTCGCCTAGCCCTAAGGCCACCAGACAATCCTTCTGCGACAGATGACGTAAAATATTATCGGCGAATCTACAGACGGGAACCTGCGTTGGTGTATAATGTATCGATCCAGGTATAAACCAGTATAGGGTAATAGCCCGAATCGCTTGTCGATGTTGTCAGATTGTGTAAATGACGCCAATCAATATGTGTTTGGTTACAGATTGAACCTTAATAACCTATACGTTTGATGCCCGAGTATAAAATGGAGGCAGTTTGATTTTGTAATGATTATATACGCTGCATTCATAGCTATATGAAGTGATTCTTTAAACTATTTCTTTCACATATATTGTTTTGTTGTTTTATGGCAAAATCAATTACAAAAACCTGGCATATTAAACCTGGAATTATAATTCCCGTTAGGTGTATCCCGTACTTTTTCTTATTCAGACACCAGAAATGGCATCCCATATTGACCCAGTTTCCGATAATAGAATGTATGTTTTTAACCGGCTAATTGCAGTCCTGTGAAAAAACTTTTATTCAAAAATTTGGCCAGTAAACTATTTCCTTCAAATATCGGTCGATTTAAATGACTCTCATCTTGTCAAAAACTCTAAATCCTGGGACTTCTCGAAGTCCCAAGTTTGAGAGTTTTTGCAAAAATGAGGATCATATAAAGCGATCAATATTTGAAGGACGAATTTTCTGGCCAAATTTTAAAGTACAAATGTTTCAAGAGAACGACAGCTAAATGGTTCAATTTGTATTGCAAGTTAAACTTGGGTAAAATATCAAGCAATAAAAATGAATGAAAAATAGATTTAACAGAATATACATATATAATTAATGAAGCGGAGCACAATCCCTCGATTACAATATGCTAAATGCGCATCCCAAATCTACAATTATTGGCTTGGTCAATAACGCCTCCGAAAAGAATGTGATAGATTAATAAAAACTAACAATGATTTTACTACGCAATTCCGCCTTTTATACGTGCGCCTCACCCTGATTAATGAATTTTCCTCGTTTGCCCTATATATTATAATCAAAAATCATCTTCAGTATTCTTGCAGGTTTTTTTTTTTAATTTTTTAATTTTTTTTACTGGCTATTGAAGTTATGCGTTTTGATAAAATACTCATAACATCCGCCAACCGCAAAACTGTTTGTAACCTTAACGTTTATAGTCAGTCTGATTGATAAAATTTAGTGTGAAGTAAAGCCAAAATTATGATGGCTGCCTAAAAAGAATAACAAAGACCTGAGTGACGTCCCCTAGCGAATATGCCGTTAAGACGAAGGGAGTTAATTTTTGACATTTTACACGGTTTAGTCCGTTGATTGAAGCATATATTTCTTCAAAATGGCGACCAATCCTTTCAATACAATGGACACTGTATCGAAAAAATGCTACAAAGAAATAATTGAATGCATGAAAGACATTGATTCATACGACATAAAATCGGAAAACTGGACAAAGACTTATCAAGACTTATCCTCCAATCACGTACCATCATATCTCTATCTATCTATCTATCTATCTATCTATCTATCTATCTATCTATCTATCTATCTATCTATCTATCTATCTATCTATCTATCTATCTATCTATCTATCTATCTATCTATCTATCTATCTATCTATCTATCTATCTATCTATCTATCTATCTATCTATCTATCTATCTTCTATCTATCTATCTATCTATCTATCTATCTATCTATCTATCTATCTATCTATCTATCTATCTATCTATCTATCTATCTATCTATCTATCTATCTATCTATCTATCTATCTATCTATCTATTATTATAATTATTACTATTATTATTATTATTATTATTAATAAATAATAATAATAATAATAATAATAATAATAATAATAATAATAATAATAATAATAATAATAATAATAATAATAATAATATTTATGTGACCCTCCGCCCAGAAACGGGGGGGGGGGGGGGGGGGGGGGAGAGAGAGAGAGAGAGAGAGAGAGAGAGAGAGAGAGAGAGAGAGAGAGAGAGAGAGAGAGACTGCTTGTATACATATTTTTAATTGCAAAAGTTCAGGGGCTGGGTGGGGTTCCTGACCTCCCATAGTGGGCAGGAAGGTCATTACTGTGTCTTCTATCCCCCTATATCTATTCTCCAACTTGCTTTCTGTCTTTGTTTTGGAATGAGATTACTTGATGTTGTCCTGGACCGGACACCCTGGCTGAGAGGGAAACAGTCAAATTTATAGTTAGTTTTGGGAGATGATATTTTTTTCTTCATAAATCATCTCTCTGTTATGCACTGTATTTTGTTTTGTTCACATGTTTTAGTTATAATATATGATTTTTAAACATTTGAGTGTATTCCTCATAGTGGGGACCTGTGCTTAACGTCAGGATGAGACATTTAGGTGAACACCAACTAAGTACTTTGATAATGTGCTCTTGGAATCTATATATGTTTCCTATTTGAACCAAATTCCCCGTTGTCTTACCTTTTCTTGGGTGCTTTAATTGTAATTCTGTAGCGCTTTACTATCGCATATTCTTCCTTTTTACTGGCGCCGATATGACCTTAATGTGTCTCAAGCGCCGTTAAACCCTTATTAACATAAAAACAAAAACAAAGTTCAGGAGGTCTATTTCTTTCAATAAAAAGGACACAACTGCGGAATATTAATTGAATGGGTTTTTTTTTATCTTACCAATTCAATTCCGATAAATGGATGGGGAACCTGACCTCCCATAGTGGGCTGGGAGGTACATATTGAGTCATCTATCCCCCTTTATTTTTTCCAACTTGCTTTCTGTCTTTGTCTTGGAATGAGATTACTTGGTTTTGTCCCGTCCCTGGCTGAGAGGGAAACTGGGGAGATGATATTTTTTCCCCTTGTAAATCATCTCCCTGTTATGTCTTAATATATTTGTTGTTTTGAATTCATAATGTAAGCGTTTGAATGTATTTCTCTTTGTGGACCTGTGCTCGTGTCTGGATGAGACTTTTAGGTGATCTCAAACTAAGTACATTTATAGTATGCTCTTGGAATCTACACCAATTCCCTATTGATACCATTTCTCTTTGTCTTACCTTTTCTTGAGGCTTCAATTGTAATTCTAGAACTTTTTACTATCCCATATTCTCCCTTTTTACTGGCGCTGATATGACCTTAATGTGTTGCAAGCGCCGTAAAACCCTTAAAGACAAACCTTTCCGATAACTGATAAGAAATTGCTGTTAGGTGTTAATTTCAGGGTCTATTACTTTAATAAAGGGGATGTACAAGCAAAATATTGATGAAAAGGTTTCTTGATTCCTATTATTTCAAAGAGCAAGTCCTTCCCAACAACTTTTGTTCTTTGACATGTGTCCAATTGTCGATGAAAATTTGTTTGTTTAGGGGTTGTTTTCAGGGCCAATTTCTTGCAGAATGGGAGATAACTCTGCAAAATATCGACGATAGGATTTCTTTTTGCCTATTGTTTCAAAGATCAAACCCTTCCCGACAACTTTTGTTCTTTGACATATGTCCAATTGTTGATAAAAAAAACCCCTGTTTTTATACGGGATCATTTCAAGGCATATTTCTTACAAAAAGGGACATAACTCTGCAAATTATTGATGGGATGGTTTCTTGTCTTTTTTTTTTTTTTTTTTTTTTTACAAAGCAAGCCCTTCCCAACAACCTTTGTTCTTTGGCTCTTTTTAAAAATTTTTGTTAGAAAATTTGTTTTGAAAGGTATTTCTCAGATGCCTGCATTTTTTCTCTTAAACTAGGGGGACATAACACTAAAATACCCGCAATGGCCACGTGTTACCATGCATATTATAGGCCTTAAAGATTCCAAGAACTTTTGTTCTTGTACTTGCCTAAATTTTTTACAAGTTTTTAAAATAGAAGGCTAAAAGGCTAAAACGCGCATACTTTTCTCCTCCCAAGGGGCATACCTCCTGCCAATAGTTGTATTTGGCTTAAATTGTTAAACTGTTTTTGTCAATTGCCCTAATACGTCATTTAACAGTAAATATTAGTCTGAAAAATCACGAAACACGTGTACAAGAGATTAATAATGCCCCGACTATGGGCTGTAATATGAATGACTAAAACAAGGGCAATAACTCCTGCACCACCCAATAAAATTGTATTTTTCAACCATCCAATTGAAGACCTAGTTGTCTTCTACAACTTTTATTCTAACACTAGTTATGTTTTCTCAGTACTTAAATGGCCAGATAATGCGTTATTGCACCTATCACTGTGACAGATTTCCCCCACTCTTATTTGACATCGAGTCATGTGTATTGTAGAGGGCGGGAGCTAAATAGAATAAAGATATAAATATGTGTGTGTGTGTGTGTGTGTGTGTGTGTGTGTGAGTGTATGTGTGTTTGTATGTGTGAAAGAAACACGAGGGATACAAAGAGAGAGCGAGACTTGTAGATAAAAAAGGGGAAAAGGAGGGAGTGGGTGGAGCAAAGAACAGGTAGGAATAGTATACGAAAGCCCTTCGTTTCAAAAGAAGTCAAAATCAATCAATAGGAAACGTATTGACCAATGAGATTGCAATTTTAAATATGGGACTGTTCAAATCATTTGTTGCATTGGTTCCATTTTGAGTCAGATGACAGCTTGAAGAGGAGGGGGTCGGGCTTAATTTGTAATGACTTACATGAATCATATAATTAAATCTTCTTGTTTGAGCTGCAACCTCGAGTTATTTAGGACATGTCAATCGTTATCACAACCCCTTGTGGTCAATTTTCAGCTATTAACCTCTCCTCCCCTTTTTCTTTGGGTTCACCCACATTGCCTCAAAAGACCCCACCCTTCTTCCCATTCCCAATGAATACACGATAAAACGAACCTCTCTCTCTCTCTCTCTGTCTCTCTCTGTCTCTCTCTCTCTCTCTGTCTCTCTCTCTCTCTCTCTCTCTCTTTCTTTCTTTCTTTTTTTTCAAATATATCTCTGTCCATCCATCTCTCTTGCTCTCTGTTACTGACTCTCTCTCTCTCTCTCTCTCTCTGTCTGTCTGTCTCTCTTTCTCTCTCTCTCTCTCTCTCTCTCTCTCTCTCTAATGTAAACAACAACGTGATTGATAGTTACAGTGCTCTTAGTTCAAGGGAAGTAACTGTGGATGGTAAATGCGTGACGTCATCGGCATTCTCATAATTTACTCATGAATGAACTGAGATTATACATATAAAGTAATGCAAATGTTGCTGCTCGAAGGTCGAAAAAATAAATAGCAATGTGACATTGAATGTAACCTTCAATTTAATTACGAAAACAGATGAATACTTAAACTAATGAAGACTGACCTCCATATTCTTCCCTCTTGTCAACATTGTACCATAGTGTGTCACTACAGAGAGATTTTACGGCTTTAGCTTATGGAATTTTTATTAGAACATTACAAAGTTGAGAATCAAAATGTTATGACAAAATTGACCTTAAAAATTCAGAATTAGGATTATAATTAAAAATTCACATATCTTATCAAAAAAATTTCTTCTGATGTGACATAATAAATTATCTCTGTGATAACTGTGGAATTTTTCAGACAATTTCATTGAATAGATTCTGAGAAACGTTTGACACAGTTTCCCATACCTTTAGAAAAATGACATATTGAGAAAATAGCAAAATGGCTTCCCGTTTTTCACACTTTTCTTACTACCTGTACCATTTTCGACTTTGTTTTTCGTGCCTTTATAGTCTACTTTAAGAATTTGGACTACAATTATATTATTTCTAAGATAATAAAATATTATTTTCCACCAAAATCTCAAAATCAATTTTTCGAATGATTTTCCTAATAATTAGACCCAACCCCCCCCCCCCCCCCCCCCATTAAAGTCAAGAAATACACGATTGCTCTTGACCCAAACAAATCGTAAATTTCTTCCCTCGCCCCAAAATTATCGGTGAACACCTACAGACTTTCGCACGCAATCCTGACAAAAAACAAGACGAGTTGATTCATAATCGAAATCCACGCGAACCAGAAGGTGACTACTGTTGTTTTTCGTGCGGCTATGTGGTCTTGTAGTATGACACTCGCTTTCGGATCGAAAGGCTCTAGCCTCGCTCTGCGCATAGTTGAGTCCTTGGAAAAAGGCTCTTTACTCACATTCTCTCACCGCACCCAGGTGTAAAACGAGTACCTGGCCATTAACAGTGTTGTCTTTGTCGGAGAAAAAATGTAATATCTCCAAACAGGGGTCATGTCTCGTTCTACATGTTACGTGTTGCTGTTGATCAGAGACCCTTTGTAAAGAGCCTTGAGCACGTTTAGTAGATATTTGCCTATATAAAAGCTCATTAAAAAAAAGAGGACAAATAATTTAAGCACAGCAAACGCGACAATCGATATAATATACTGTGATTTAGGTATAATATGAAGTTTGAAATTAGTACTCATGACTTAATTAATAATAAATTGACAAATTGGGCATTTATATAGTGCAATATCCACTAAACGTACTCAAAGCGCTTTACAAGGGGTCCCTGGCCAACAGCAACACTTAACATGTAGGCTAGTCATGACGCCTGTTAAGCGATATTACATTTTCTCCCCCAACAGAGACACTTAACATGTAGGACGAGATGTGGCGCCTTTTAAGCGATATTACATATTTCCTCCGACAGAGACAACGCTACTAACGGTCCTCATTTTACAACTGAGAAAATGTAAGTTAAGAGCCTTTTGCGAGGATTCAACAGTGCGCTGCTCAGAATTGGATTCAGTAGTCTGATGTCACGCGCCCGGCAACGGCGGCCATCTTGGTTCTAAACAAAGAAAATCTTTACTTTTTATTCTTCATGCTGGCGAGAACTTTTCATTCCCTTTTCATATACCTTGTGATCAGAATGTGTAAAAGTCAAAACATGATCAAATTGATGGTTTTTTTCCCCTCTGGATACGCTTTTAAGCTCGCCGGAGAAATATTTCATACGGCGTCCGCCATTGTTCCGATGGTTTAGAGCCAGTGTTACTAAGTTACCATACGTCATTAGGAAGGAAGTGACGGCACGACTATTGAATCCTATTTATAGAACAATAAACATACTCAGCGTTTAAAAAGATCAGATTAGTTTGTATTGCTTCCAAAGTGTGCGGCTATGTGGTCTAGTGGTATGACACTCGCTTTCGGATCGGAAGGTCGTGGGTTCGAGCCTCGCGTTCGGCGCATAGTTGAGTCCTTGGAGAAGGCTCTTTACTCACATTCTCTCACCGTACTCAGGTGTAAAACGAGTACCTGGCCGTTAAGAGCGTTGTCTTCATCCAAACAAAAATTTGTAATATCGCCTAACAGGCGTCATGTCCCGTTCTAAATGATACGTATTGCTGTTGGCCAGGGACCCCTTGTAAAGCGTTTTGAGTACGTTTAGTTGATGTTGCGCTATATAAAAGCTCAAGTTTTTAAAGTTTTTTTTTTAACAGAATGAAAGAGAGTGTTATTTTTTTCTCTATGTGTCACTTGGTGATTTTGAAAGTATCTTTCTCATTCTCTGCGCCTATGTGGTCTTGTAGTATGAGTATGACACTCGCTTTCGGGTCCTGGGTTCGAGCCTCGCTCGGCGCATAGTTGAGGCCTTGGAAAAAGGCTCTTTTACTCACATTCTTTTACCGTACTCAGATGCAAAATGAGTTCCTGGTCGTTAACATCGGTGTCTCTGTGGGAGAAAAAATTATAATATCGCCTAACAAGCGTCATGTCTTGCTCAACATGTTAAGTTGCTGTTTGTCCGGGACCCTTTGTAAAGCGCTTTGGGCACGCCTTGTGGATATGCCGCTATATGAAAGCTCCATTTTTTTGGTGTATAAAAGAATATTTATCAAGATAAATCCCAATTTGATGAAAAGTCTTGTTTAACGAATTCTCAATTCAAGAAGCCTAAGAATTTTGGATAAGTGTGTGTGTGTGTGTATGTGTGTGTGTGTATGTGTGTGTGTGTGTGTGTGGGGGGGGGGGGGGTTGGGTGTTAGTTCCCTAGTTCGAGTCCCACTTTGGGCAGCGCAAAGTTGAGTTTCTGGAAAAGGATCTTTACAAACTAAACACTCTCTCACCACACTCAGATACCTGGCCTAAATCAGCATGACCTCTGTTGAAAAAGAAAAGCGCCCTGTAAGGGTCAAATCTTGTCATACATGTTCGGTTGTGCTGTTTGTAACCAGTGGTGGATAGCCCATACGGTAGAGTCACGATCTCCCCGGCCAGGGTGAGTTGTCGTATTAGTTAGGTCGCGGGTTCGAGCCCCCATCGTTGCCGCGAAGTTTTTATTCTCTATTGTCTTCTGGCACTTTCCTACTCACTTCATTTCTTGTTATTATCACCATAAGTAAACTTCCCTTTATTCATCCCTAAGGGGAAATTTTTCTTTAGGATCTATTCCAAGGGAAGACTGGAATAACCCAGGCGTCAGCTGCATTGCAGCGCCGCAATGTGAGCTAAGACTAGGTAAACTTGCTCAAGACCACACAGCGCGACGAGTTGTCGATCTCGGTACCTTTCGGGTACGAAGCAAAGACCATACCGCCGAGCCACGCTGTCCCACTCACCTTTCTAAGAAATATTCTCGACTTAACCGGGATCGATCTCGGACCCTTTACGTGTTAGTTATTGTGACCCCTGAACGACAAGAAAAGATTGCACAATTTGTTCATGTTTACCAGTCGTGGAATTATTACTGTAATGATGATAATGAGTTATTGAACTTTGGTAAAATATATATTTAAAAATTTGGCCAGAAAACTCGTCCTTCAAATATCAATCGATTAAATGACTCATCATCTTGGCAAAAACTCTCAAACCTGGGTCTTTGCGAAGTCCTAGATGTAAGAGTTTTTGCCAAGATGAGAGTCATTTACATTGATCCATATTTGAAGGACGAGTTTTTTGGCCAAATTCTTTTAATTAATGTTTTTTTCCAGAGTGCAGTTATTAAGTGGTGAATGGCAAAGGTTTACAGTGTTGTCATTGTGTATTTATTTCTTATTGATGTAGGTACACCCACTTTTATGTCGCCACACAAAACACTAACGATCCACGCGCGAGTAGACTTTGATAATTGACAATCACTGATAAATTGTCATTGATATTGACAAACTCTTTCATTCATTCAAAAAACAAAACAAGAACAGGGTGTGTAATATCGACATTTCAGAACACTGCAATGATACTTCTCCAAATTTGGAAATGTTGTTGATATTGTTAATGACGATGATGATGATGATGATTGATGATGATGATGATGATGATGATGATGATGATGAAGATGATGATGATGATGATGATGATGATGGTGATGGCGATGATGATGATGATGATGATGATGGTGGTGGTGATAATGAAGAAGCTGGTGAAAATAATGATAATGATATTATTATTATCATTATTATTATTATTATTATTATTATTATTATTATTATTATTATTATTATTATTATTATTATTATTATTATTATTATTATTATTATAATTATTATTATTATTATTATTATTAATAACAATAATGATAATAACAACAATGATAACTAATGATAATACGTATACAAACATTGAACACCAAAAGATGACGAAGATATTTGAGTTGCTCCATTTTGATTTTTGAAAATATCAAATTAAGAAACAGGAGAGCAGCACCGGTAGTATGCACTTGGCGAAGAAACTCACAATATTGCCATCCTGAAATATAACGAACCAACACACAAAATTATGTGTAACCTTAGACGTGTAGTCGGATAAAAAGACAGTTTAGTGAGAATTACTCATTGTTGCGGATGGCAAAAAACATTAACAAAGACCAGATTGACGTCATCTTCGTTCTAACTATAAGATACAGAACTGAACAAGTGCGTGTGAAAGGTGCCAGACACAGCAAGAAAGGAAAATGCAACCAACAAAACAAAAGCCAACCTAAAAAATCAGTCTACCTCGACTGGGGATCGACTTTCTGATTACCGGTCAGACCTGCTACCATTACATTAATTTCATTATTTAGTAACCACCTTTTAGATAAATCACTGATATTGAAAAAAAAAAGTGATAGACGCCATTACTTAATACTCTTCAACAGCCGTAACGTCACTTCCCTCGTAATGACGCATGGTAACTTATTAACTGGCTCTAAACTATCGGAACAATGGCGGGCGCCCTTATGAAATATTTCTCCGACGAGCATAAAAGTGTATCCAGAGGAAAAAAAAAACCCATTATAATGTTTTGACTTTTACACACTCTGATCACAAGACAAGAAAAGTTCTCGCCAGCATGAAGAATAAATAGTACCGATTTTCTTTGTTTAGAACCACGATGGCCGCCGTTGCTGGGCGACGTGACATCATACTATTGAATCCAATTAAAACCAAATAAATGGAGAGAAGGAGGATGTGAAGATCGTTCGACATATCCTGGTTATTTATGTGATTATCAAACATTCGATTGAATGCCATACGTGCCGCTGATAAATATAAATAACGTAAGTTGGTTAATATGAAATTGTATATAATGTCCTGTCTTCCTCTATCGACCATTGCAATGATGGACACTTTTTCACATTTCCTGGATCTTCATCAGGGAGTATAATTTTCATCGTGTGTTACCCCACCTCACTGTGTGAACAAATAAGGGATTCCGGAGTCCCTGTTGTGTATAATAATATGTATATTATAGTTTAACAGCTTCAACAACAGTGATATAAGATATTAACTGCTACTGCTAACCAAAACTCATTTTCAAACTCTCCTCTATCGATGATTGCAATGAGTAACGATTTTGCACAACATCAAGGATTATAGTTTTCATGTTGTACTACCAAATGCACCGTGAAACCATATAAGGGGCTCCGGAGTCTCCCCTTGTGTATAAAATGGATGTATGTGGTTTAACACATTGTTAGAAAAAATGAGGGACTCGGGAGTCGCCCATTGTGTAGAATATATGTAGAGTATATGTATATAGTTCAGCAGGTTCAAGATAGATAATAACAGCTACCTAAATTTTTTGTCGAACTTGACAAGAGAAGCTACTCGCCTAAAATTAAGGACTATTTCAACCGTCATCGGACAAAGGGTCGCATTTCGGTAATTGGGTCAGATTGAGTTATATAATATACTGACATATTCTTGATCCGAATATGCATTTTTCTGTCTGGGTTTCGCGACTCAAAGTCAACAAATAATGGATTTATTACAAAAAAAGCATACAACTTCATTGATTAAAAGAGCAAACTCCATGTTGTCATCAAAGCCGCGATTCTCCCAAAATTAGTTGTGATCCGTCGATCGTGAAAATCGGGATTTCAGAGGTTTGATCCGCCGATCGTGAAAATCGGGACTTCAGAGGTTTGATCCGCCGATCATCGACATGTAACCCTTTGTCTTAAGACAGCAGTATTTTTAACTGCGCAGAATTTTTGACCCGTTCAGACTTCCAAGCCCTCTCGACATCCAAATCCTTCATCGGGGATTTGTAGGTAGGTCAAGGAGACTTGTCTCCGTTTCGTTGAGGCTGTAGACACGACCTGCTTGTGAGCAATACCTCAATACCTCTAATCCAGCGGCATCTATAGAGATAATGTAATATTATAAGATGTCCTAGCTCTAATCCCATTGTCTGGTTTATGGCCACGAGTCAAAAAGTGGAACTAAGGAGGGGGTGGGTGGGTGGTGAAGATGCTGGTCTCCATGAATTGAGCCCACATTCTGCCTTACTCTGACAAAAACAAAACATAATTCTAAAGAATTTGGCCAGAAAACTCGTCATATCATTCAAAGAAATCCGAGGTTTGAGACTTTGTTTTTCAAGATGAGCGCCATTTTAATCGATCGAAATTTGAACGATGAGAATTTTGGCCAAAAAATGTTTTAATGTGCATTTTTCCAGTATGCGATAGCATTATGGGTGTGGGTTCACTTCTTGATCAACAATTACAAATTAAACCTCTCTGACGAAGCACGATCAATGCATTCAACATTAGATAATATGATAAATTATTTCTTTTGAGTTTGGTGTCCTTTTCTAGGACCAAACGTGTGTCCATGCGTGCGCCATGGCACAGTGATCCTTCCTTACCCGTATGCGGAAGGTACTCCGATTGTGTGACTGTGTGATCAAAATAGAAGTTTGGATACCAGCAAACAAATAACTTAACTACGACAGATAATTATATATTATTATTATTATTAATATTATTATTATTATTATTATTATTATTATTATTATTATTATTATTATTATTATATTATTATTATTATTATTATTATTATTATTATTATTATTATTATTATTATTATTATTAATTATTATTATTATTATTATTATTATTATTATTATTATTATTATTATTATCATTATCATTATTATTATCATTATTATTATTATTATTATTATTATTATTATTATATTATTATCATTAATTTTATTTATATTATTATTATTATTATTATTATTATTATTATTATTATTATTATTATTTTTTATATATTATTTTATTATTATTATTATTATATATCATGTATAGACAATAAATGGAAGAATTAATTAATTGATTTTAAAATTCATTTATCTTTGAAAAATATGAACTCTTCCTAACAATCATTGTGAAAATGATAATCTGACACAGGCGTGGGCTAGAAAATCGCTTCGTTACTTTTTTTTTTTTTTTGTCTCGAACGTCATTTCAAGTCAAGCCCCTCTGGCATGGTTTTCTAAAGACAGCATTTTTGACCCATTATCGATGCCGCAATGGATATTGTTATGCATCGGTATTGCAATTTATCATGTGCTAAAATTAGAAATTCCATTTATTTACACAAAGGCGGTATGGCGTGATTGAATTAGAAGAAAAAAATTCCCTTTATTCATGCCACAGGGGAATTTTTTTTAAAGTTTTTTTTTGATGCACCGAAACAATGGTGATTTGAAAATAGGATTCATTTATGCAAACAAATTTAATTGCTGTGGACGAAAGCTGGACTGATAGCTCAAAGTAATCGCCAAAATTAATATAATAAAAACAATTGAGCTTTTATATACCGCAATATCTACTAAACGTAGTCCCTGGCCAACAGAAACATTTAACATATAGGACGGGACATGACGCCTATTAGGCGATTTTAAAATACTTCGGACAGAGACAACGCTGTTAACGACCATGTTCTCATTTTACACCTGAGTACGGTGAGAGAAAGCGAGTAAAGAGCCTCTTCTAAAAGGACTCATCGTCATCATCATCGTCATCATTATTTTAATCATCACCTTTATTATTATTATTATTATTATTATTATTATTATTATTATTATTATTATTATTATTATTATTATTATTATTATTATTATTATAATAATATATATATATATATATATATATATATATATATATATATATATATATATGTGTGTGTGTGTGTGTGTGTGTGTGTGTGTTATCATTATCTCAAAACGAAGATGATACATACACAGAATTGGTTTTAAATCATAATATACGGATAAGTACAAATGAATATCCATAGAAAAGATCAGTTTAGTTTGCTCGCGAACATAATATTATACATCTCATAGAGTGTATTTTTGGTATCGTGCCTAAGTCAGAATCGATAAGATGCTTTATTTGAATTGGGAGAGGATTAGAGGGGTAATAGCAAACAGGCTTAACAGAGACTGATGACCATTCTCCTGATATTCCTTAATTCTTCCTCTGTAGTCCTTCAGACCCACCAGGCCCATGGAACCGGGGTTTATCCCGTTTTTTATAGCGTGAAACAGACAATAGCAATTGCTTGCTACCCTTTGGATAGGACGCTAGTCTATCGCAAAGTGCTTCCTCCAGATCTAACAGACCCAGCTATCCAATCACTGCTGGGTGGACAGGGGGGTCAGAAAAAAATTTCGATTGCAGCCAGGATCGATCTCGGTCCCTTTGCTTGTGAAGCGAGTGCTCTATCAACTGAGCTATCAGGACCCCCGATATTCCTTAACACGGACAATAAACTCATTCGCCAAAATGTCGTTTTTGTGACGTCAACTATACATATACTCTAATGTTTAGTTGTTTGGAAAAACTAAGGAAAAATTTCGCTTTCCTCAGTTTTTTCTCGGATAAATATCTCGTAATAAAAGATAGCCAAAAAAAAAAAAAAAAAAAAAAAAAAAAAAAAAAAAAAAAAAAAAAAAAAAAAAAAAAAAAAAAAAAAAAAAAAAAAAAAAAAAAATATCTCACGAACTGACATCCAAATTATAGTAATAACTTTTTAAAGTGTCGAAAAAAAGTTGATACTCTGTCCGCACTTTTTTGAACCATTGTGAACTATTTCTGTTATTGTATTGAAGCTAGTTTGCCAGTTTTTGATTTATTTTATTTTATTTTTAAAAAGCTTGAGCTTTTATACAGCCCAATATCCACCAAACATGCCCAAAAGCGCTTTACAAATGGTCCCAATATAACATTACGTAACATGTAGAACGCAACAAGACGCCTGTGAGGCGATATTACAAATATTTTT
>NC_088361.1:39512684-39587684 GCF_034508935.2 Berghia stephanieae
AAATGTTATAAGCATACCCATGTGTCAAGCTGAACCAAGTGACCAATCGTGATGTAAGATATTTAGAAGATCTATAGATAGTAAGCGCTTGGCTTAGAAGCTCATAACATTGCCATCCGGAAGTATAACGGACCAACACAAAACTGTGTGTATCCATGAACGTTTATAGACAGGTTAATACAGTTCAGTGAGCATTAGTCATAAACGCGGATGGCAAAAAACAATAACAAAGACCTGAGTGACGTCATCTTCGAACTATCTATAGATAGTATATGCGCTTGGCTAAGAAGCTCATAACATTGCCATCCGTAAGTATAACGGACCAACACCTGTTGTGAACTTCTTAGCCAAGTGCAAACTATCTATATTCATGTTTTCGTCCAACCAGGTCATCAATCACATGATTTGTTGCTGTCAACGATTGGATATTTCTTAACAAATGTAAACAAGCTGCTTTGT
Organism: Berghia stephanieae; assembly: GCF_034508935.2. Taxonomy (NCBI): domain Eukaryota; kingdom Metazoa; phylum Mollusca; class Gastropoda; order Nudibranchia; family Aeolidiidae; genus Berghia; species Berghia stephanieae. The sequence goes on from NC_088361.1 coordinate 39,513,144, forward strand.
TTACAAATGTTATAAACATACCCATGTGTCAAGCTGAACCAAGTGACCAATCATGATGTTAGATATTTAGAAATCTGTGAACACTTTTCACTAAGTGGGTCACTTTGAGCACATCTTGCAATGTGACCAATGACCTCGAGCACATGGAAAGATAATAATATAGATAGTATGCGCTTGGCTTAGAAGCTCATAACATTGTTAACCGGAAGTATAGCGGACCAACAGACAAAACTGTGTGTATCCACAAAGAGTGTGTAGGGTAACGTAGTTACCAAGAGCTCTCACTTCTCTTAACCGCAATGCTATTGTCGCGTGCCAGGCGAGACAGCGAGGTGGGTGTGCTCCGCGTGTATCATGCGCGCTAAATTTACTGATACAATGAAGAAAATACGAGTAGAAGACTGAAGATGCGTGGCTTCACCAAAAGCGGGAAGTGAGAGCTCTTGGTAACATAACAATCGTTACCTACACGCTCTTTGGTATCCATGAACGTGTATAGATAGTATGCAGATGACGTCACTCAGGTCTTTGTTATTGTTTTTTTGCCATCCGCGTTTATGAGTAATGCTCACTGAACTGTATTAACCCAACTATAAACGTACATGGATACACACTGTTTTGTGTGTTGGTCGGTTATACTTCCGGATGGAAATGTTATGAGCTTCTCAGCCAAGCGCATACTATCTATAGTTAACCCTCTTCCGCACTGTCTCGGGACAGTCCTGTCCCAAATCTGTAACATATAGAATTTAGAGAGATCTTCCGCACCTATTGGGACGGGACAAAACAGTCCCGTTGTGTCCCAAGCCGTTGTGAAATGCTACAAAATCAACGGGACAGGACTGTCCCAGTCCCGTGTTCATATCGTTTGTGATAGTAGAAAAATATAGCAGACTTCCGCACTAGGACAAAAAAGTCCCAGACTTGGCGGCGCCGTGTCAAAATTGAAATGCCTGTCTTTATTTTCTGCATCCCTACTACTACTACCACTCCTCCTCCTCCTCCTCCTCCTCCTCCTCCTCCTCCTCCTACTACTACTACTACTACTACTACTACTACTACTACTACTACTACTACTGCTACTACTACAACTACTACTACTACTACTACTACTACTACTACTACTACTACTACTACTACTACTACTACTACTACTATTTCTATTGTTGCTTCTGCTGTGGCTAATGCCACTAATATATTAATACCTACATCCCTTATATTTTGTATTTATTTCCAATTCCATTGTATTTATTTTCCAACAATAGTCCACACTTTATTTTGGTTCACTTTCTATACTGCATTACACAGTTCCTCCCGCCTCCCCTCTTTTGACATAATTAAGTACGCACCTTTTATAAATTTCTATTGCTCTGTTTTAATTCGCGCTTCCTCACAAAGTAGCATACAATTTCCTGCCCATCAATGTTTTTGTTTATGCATCTTAACAACGCCACTACCACATTATCTCATTCGTCTGTAGTTTTTAATTCATCATGTGTTGTTGATGAAGGGGAAACCCGAAACGTCCATTTTATCTGTTTTCGTATATTAAACTGAAGCTTACATTCAATTTCACAGTTATAATTTATTTATTTATTTCAATTCTGAATATAAAAAAGCAAGAACAATTCAAAAAATAATTCTATGTGATGAAACCACGTAAAGAAGGCATAGCAACATAAATATTTTCGGCAATTTAAAAACGTATGTTTATAAATATAATTTAAGAAGTGTCACACTTTGTGACACAGCAGTAACGTGTCTAAAACCGGTCGCACATCTATTCGGTAACTTGTGGGATCAATTATCTTCATCGTTATTTATTTCGGGAATTCTCAATGAAAGTATTTATAAGTTAGTCCTTCTGAGCCACTTGGACTCATTGTAACACAAATTAAGTCCTTTAGAGCCTTGTAGCCAATGGTGCAGAAGTTATTCCGGTTTCAATAGCGTGAAGCGGACAATTAACGTATTTGTTTGAAAACCTTTGAACGGGACGCTAGTCTGTAGTCTATCGCAGATTACTATCCCAGCTTGACAGGTACCCTTTTACACCTGAATGGAGTGAGTGATTGGAGTAAATTTTCTTGCTCTAGAAAGTACAAGTTGGCTTCGGTCGGAATCGAACACAGAACCTCTGAGTCCAGAGTACAACGCGCTAACCATAGGCCATCTTGCCTCCTAAGCTTATAAATCCGGAACTTATCCATGTTTCTGTGGCGTTGAGCAGACAGATAACAGTTTAAAATTTAAAATAATAAAATTCATTTTTTCATCCCATAGGGGAAATTTTTCTCGAGGGTCTATTCCAAGGTAAGACTGGAATAACCCGGGCGTCAGCCGCAATGCAGCGCCGCAAATTTAGCTAGGACAAGGTATAACCAGGCGTCAGCCGCAGTGCAGCGCCGCAAATTGAGCTAGGCGAGGTGACTTAATCAACTGATGCCTTTCGGGTACGAAGCATGCTGACTTTCTATTATCCTCTTGAATGATGCTAGTCCGTCAAAGATTACTTTCATCAGCGAACTGGTACTCATTTGCACCTGGGTAAAATGAGGTGATTCCAAGAAAGTCATTTTAAGATAAGATCGGAGATCACCATAGAGTCTACGGAATTGACCCTTGAGCAATCTTTGGGTCATTAAAGGATGCACCCAATATTGTTTTCTCTTTCAATTTGTCTTTTTTTTCCACGTGGTAAAGCACAGAAATATGCAACCTCTATTTCATCCGTTACTAGTAGTAGTAGTAGTAGTAGTAGTAGTAGTAGTAGTAGTAGTAGTAGTAGTAGTAGTAGTAGTAGTAGTAGTAGTCGTGGTAGTGGTAGTGGTAGTGAGTAGTAGTAGTAGTAGTAGTAGTAGTAGTAGTAGTAGTAGTAGTAGTAGTAGTAGTAGTAGTAGTAGTAGTCGTAGTCGTGGTAGTGGTAGTGGTAGTGGTAGTAGTAGTAGTAGTAGTAGTAGTAGTAGTAGTAGTAGTAGTAGTAGTAGTAGTAGTAGTAGTAGTAGTCGTAGTCGTGGTAGTGGTAGTGGTAGTGGTAGTAGTAGTAGTAGTAGTAGTAGTAGTCGTAGTTGTAGTCGTGGTATTGGTAGTGGTAGTAGTAGCAGTAGCAATAATATTACTTTTGCTATAAGAATATTTCATGATTATATAAATCTTATGTAAACAAATCCCATTGTACAGTGTAAAAAATCATTGTCGTCATGTCGTATCTTATGTTGATTCATAAAATGTGAATTATTACAGTTGCAATTGCCTACAAAAAAACGTTTGAGTCTTGTAAAAAAATAAATAAATAATGCATTCGCGTAGGTGTGTCCTGGGACAGTCCTGTCCTAGTGCGGAACCCCTTTTGAATAGAAGTTTTCTCCATTGGGACAGGACAAATTTGTCCCGGGACAGTTTTGTCCTAGTGCGGAAGGAGGGTTAGATTAATACAGTTCAGTGAGCATTACTCATAAACGCGGATGGCAAAAAACAATATCAAAGACCTGAGTGACGACATCTTCGAACTATCTATAGATCGTGCTCATTCGCTATTCATTTTCTTCCCATTGTTGTTACCTTGTCGGCAGTGTCAGGCTATTTAATTTATGCTGTGTCCCTAGCCGAAAAACTCACAACATTCGCTATCCCGATATAACGTACCAACACACAAAACTACGAGTGTGACCTTAAACGTTTACGGTCCGATTAATACAATTTAGTGAGAACTACTCATTAAAAAAACAATAACAAAGAGATGCGTGACGTCAGTTTTGATCACTCTATAGATAGAACGAAGTTGACGTCACTCGTGTCTTTGTTATTGCTTTTTGCCGTCCGCGTTTATTAGTAATTCTCACTAAACTGTATTAACCAGACTATAAAAGTTTTGTGTGTTGGTCCTTTATACTTCCGGATGGCAATGTTGTGAGCTTCTTAGCCAAGCGCATACCATCTATAAGTTAACGATGGCGACGTTGTGCTCCAATCAGGCAAAATAGGTCTGCCTATGCGGCACTTTCTATCATATTATTTAAAACCCAGTCACTCATAATTAAGTCAAATATAAATTTCGATATGGTTCAGTGATTCTTATGACGCATAATAAAAACCCATGGGCAACTTAAAAGATTGTTTATGACCAGAAGCGGAAAGATATGATACAAGATGGCCGAATAAGTACCTACCTACCTTGTCTTGTCTAGCTACAATACAAAGGACACCGAGAGAAGTCAGTGACAGTGCGTAGCCATCGTAAAATTAGAGCCTGACCGTAGCCATCGTTAAGTAATAGCCTGACACTGAAACTGAAAAAGACTGGCATTTTGATGTCGTTATTTTTTTTTTTTTTGCACCGCCTAGTGAGTTGTCGTTAGTAGTGCTCATGGAAACAAGTGGTCCCATTGGTTGAACCATTGAATACAACTCACGATTTGTTTTCTGTTGTGGCCAAAGACTGGCATTTTGAAGTCATTTTTTTGGTCAGTGTCAGGCTATAACTTAACGATAGCTACGCTGACACTGACCAAAAATTCATTCAACAGCAACAATTAACATGTAGGACGGGACATGACGCCTGCTATGCGATATTATAATTTTTTCGGACAGAGACAACGCTGTTAACGGCCAGGTACTCATTTTACACCCGAGTACGGTGAGAGAAAGTGAGTAAAGAGCATTTTCCAAGGACTCAACTATGTGCGGAGCGAGGCTCGAACCCAAGACCTTCCGGTCCGATAGTTCACCAACACACATAACTATTTTCCCTCTGGAGCCCTCTCAGTGCCGTCCCCAGTCATTACTGACTCTTCTCTCAGTATGTGACCGATGTATTTCCATCTGTTTCTTAAGAATCCTTCACTCATTGTCCTCATTCCTTCTCTTTTTAATAATTTTTTTGTTGTTGCTTATGTGGTCCTGCCATTTTGTGTCCAATAGGATTCAGTAGTCTGATGTCACGCCACCCGGCAATGGCGGCCATCTTGGTTCTAAACAAAGAAAATCCTTACTTTTTATATTTCATGCTGGCTAGAACTTTTCATATGTCTTGTGATCAGAATGTGTAAAAGTCAAAACATGATCAAATTTATGTTTTTTTCCCCTCTGGATACGCTTTTATGCTCGCCGGGGAAATATTTCATACGGGCGTCCGTCATTGTTCCGATAGTTTAGAGCCAGTGTTACTAAGTTACCATGCGTCATTAGGAAGGAAGTGACGTTACGACTGTTGAAGAGTATTTCAATTTTCGTCTCAAGCATCTGGATTGGAATATAGATAGAATGAAGCTGACGTCACTCAGGTCTTTGTTATTGATTTTTTTTTTGCCATCCGCGTTATGAGTAATTATCACTTAACTGTATTAACCAGATTATAAAAATTGAAGGTTACACATAGTTTTGTGTGTTGGTCCGTTTTATAATTCCAGATAGCAATGTTGTGATCGTCTTAGCCAAGCGCACACTATCTATAGATAGTTCGAAGATGACGTCACTCAAGCCTTTGTTGTTATATTTTGCCATCCGCGTTTGTGAGTTATTCTCACTGAACTGTATTAACCAGACTATAAAAGTTCATGGTTACACATAATTCTGTGTGTTCGTCAGTTATACTTCCGGATGGCAATGTTATGAGCTTCTTAGCCAAGCGCATACTATCTATAGAAAGTTTGCGTTTGGCTAAGAAACTCACAACATTGCTATCCGGAAGTATAACGGACCAACACACAACACTATAATGTGTAATCTTGAACGTTTATAGTCTGGTTAATACAGTTTAGCGAGAATTACTCATTAACATGGATGGCAAAAAGCAATAACAAAGACCTGTGTGACGTCAACTTCGTTCTATTTATATCTGACTTGTTGTTTTCACCATGTAACTGTAGATTGCATTAACATGGATCAGCGCTGAAGACGCCTGCTTTGAGAGTTTTTGATGGTCACTTCACTCGATCGATATTTGGAGGAAGATTTTTCTGACCAAAGGGTACGGCAGCTTCTATTTTTGGGCTTAAATATATATATAAATATCGATCGATCAGAACAACTTGTCTTTCGACTCATAAAGGATTGCTGAGGCTCGTTGATAATAAGTTGAGTTATTTTATTCCATATATATATAATATATATATATATATATATATATATATATATATATATATATATATATATATATATATATTATATGATTGATATTTAAAGTAAATGAATTTTTGTCGAAACAAGCCCCCCCCCCCCAAAAAAAAAAAAAAAAAAAAACAAACAAAAAACAAAAAAACAAAAAAAAACCAAACCAAAACAAAACAAAACAAAACAAAAAAAAAACCCCAAAAAACCCAAACCCAAGTAAAACAACCAAAACCAAAAGCAAAACAAAACAAAAACAAAACAAAACAACCCCCCCCCCCAATCAAAAACAAACAAAAACACGCCCCCCCCCAATAAAAACAACCCCCTCCCCCTAAAAAAACCCCCAACCAATAGGAAACCATTATTGAAATAAAAGAAACGAAAAAAAAAAAAAACAAACAAACAAAAAAAAAAAACAAAAAAAAACCAACAACCAAGAGTGTTTTGTAATCCTATCATACCAAGTACAACATTCACTTCTTTAATCCCTCCATGATTCAGTCCGCTGTTGAATAATGGACAAGATAGCTGAGAAACAGTTTTGAACACTGATCGATATATTTAGAAGTTAGAAAGCTAACCACTGAGCTCCCTATGGAAATTTATCTTTAGGGTCTATTCCAAGGGTAGACTAGAGTAACCCAGAAGTCAGCCGCAGTGCAGCGCCGCAAAGTAGGCTAAAACGTGAGCTCTTTTAAGAGCATTGTCCACTAAACGTGGTCAAAAGCGCTTTACAAGTGGTCCCTGGCAACAGCATCACTTAGCATGTAGAACGTGATATGACGCCTGTTAGGTGATAGTACCATTTTTTTCGTACAGATACAACTCAGCTAACGGTCAGGTACTCGTTTTACAACTGAGCACGGTGAGAGAATGTGAGTAAAGAGCCTTTTCCAAGGACTCAACTATGCGCCGAGCAAGGTCCGAACCCAGGACCTTTCGATTCGAAAGCGAGTGCCGTACCACAAGACCACATATCCGCACTAGGGCGTGATGACTTGCTCAAGGCTACGTAGGTGGGCAGTCGAACTCGGTACCTTTCAAACACGAAGCAAAGACCAGACCGCTGAGCCACATAATAAACGGGTAACTCGATCATTTTAAATAATATTTTTTTTAAAAAGCAACAAAAAAAAACAAAAAAACAAAAAACAAAAAAAAAAAAAAAAAAACACACCAAAAAAAAAAAAAAAAAAGAAAAAAAAAAGCAAAAGCCAAGGATGACAACTAGATTAATTTATTTTGCTTTAATTAGCGACGTCATAGATTGAGTGGGCGCAAATGAAACATCTTTAGAATCAGAATTCTGCTTTGAAATTAAGACAATGTTTTAAACAAGGGAGTGATTAACCAGTTAACCACCGTATTATAGAAAGACACTTATTTTAAGATTTGGCGAAAAAAAATAACACGCCCATCTAATATCGACCGATTTAAATGACCCGTATCTTGGCAAAAAATATCAAACGTGGGACTTCGCGAAGTCCTAGGTTTGATTTTTTAAATCATTTATTAATTTATTTTTTTTTTGCCAAGTTGAAGGTCATTAAAATCGATCGATATTTGATGGGCGAGTTTTCTGGCCAATCTTTTAAAATACGTGTCTTTCTAGAGTACGGCGGTTAGCTAGTTAAAGGACGGAGAGATTAAAGGCGAGGAATGAATGAAGAATGAAGCTGCAAAGACAACACTGCCGTACTCGGGAAAAACCCATATTTAACAATTTGGCCAGAAAAACGTCCTTCAAATATCGATCGATTTAAATGATCCTCATCTTGGCAAAAACTCTCAAACCTGAGACTTCGCGAAGTCCCATTTTTGAGAGTTTTTGCCAACACGAGAGTCATTTAAATAAATCGATATTTGAAGGGCGAGTTTTCTGGCCAAATTTTTAAATATGGGTTTTTCTCGAATGCGGCAAAACACTACCGGGTACCTTGGTGACACGCATCCATAGCATGCCCTACTTCCTGGCAGTATTGATTTTAAAATGGAACCTGACCCACAAATAGCCTCATTTCACACACACACACACACACACACACACACACACACACACACACACAAGTCGACACACTGGCAGATTAAAACAAAAAACACAACAGGATGCCAAATAAAAATACGTTTCTTTGTTTCGCAGTTGGCTTTAATTTCCGGGATCAAATTTTCTTATTATATATTTTTTTTATTATAAAGACGTATAGAGAGCCTAAATGTTATATCATAATAAGGAGTGGAGGCGGGTGTGGGAGGAGGAGAAAATAGAGGTCACATAACACACTTTCCACAGTTTTAATCTTAAAAAATCATTCGTTTAATATCACCTTTCATTCAGCAGTCAAAAGAAGAGAAAAAGAAACAAAACAAGCCTAAAAAAAGGAGGAAATATTCTGATTATTAGTTTCAATCAATTAATTAATTTGTCAATTGATTAATTAATCAACTTATCAATTTATGTATTTCTTTCTTTGTTCATTTTTCTATTCATTTTATGCATTTAATTCGTAACCGAACGAACCTGCTTGTGTTATTATTACCGTATCGTATCGTTTAATAGCTAATCGGTTCTAAAAACCTTTAAAATGAAAAATTAAACATAAAAATAAATAAAATTTCCTTATTCATCCCCGAAGGGAAATTTGTCTTTAGGGTCTATTCCAAGGAAAGACTGGAATAACCCAGACGTGAGCCGCAGAGCAGCGCCGCAAAGTGAGCTAGGGCGAGGTGACTTGCTCAACGCCACACAACGCAGGGGCGGGTGATTGAACTCGGTACCTTTCGGGTAGGAACAATGGCGGACGCCATACTTCTCATACGAGCATACAAGTGTATCCAGAGGAGAAAAACATTAAAAATCTGACCTTGGTTTTGACTTTTATACATTCTGATCACATGACATCTGAACAAGTTCTAGCCACCATGAAGAATAAAAAGTACCGATTTTCTTTGTTTAGAACCATGCCGCTTGCCGTTGCTGGGCGACGTGACATCAGACTAGTGAATCCAATTGCACGTCAATCAGCTCTTTGTTATTGTTTTTAGACAACCATTTGGATGATTATTTCTCACTATAATTATAGATAGTATGCGCTTAGCTAAGAAGCTCACAACATTGCAATCCAGAAGTATATCTGACCAACATACAACACTCTGGGTAACCATGAACTTTTGTAGTCTGGTCAATACAGTTAAGTGAAAATGAACGCGGATGACAAAAATCAATAACAAAGACTTGAGTGACGTCACTTCACTCTATCTCTGTATCAATCAGGCTATATTATAAGGAACGAAATTGACACCACTTAGCTCTTTGTTATTGTTTTAAGAGAGACATTTTATGAGTAGTTCTCACTAAATTAATGCTATTAATCAGATTATAAACGTTCAATGTTACACATAGTTTTGTGTGTTGGTACGTTATATCCTGTTGGAGAATGTTTTAGTTAAATGCATCAATAGAAGGAACGAAATTGACGTCACTGAGTTCTTTGTTATTGTTGTAGCCAGTCATTTTTATGAGTAATTGGATTCAATAGTCTGATGTCACGTCGCCCAGCAACGGCAGCCATCGTGGTTCTAAACAAAGAAAATCGGTACTTTTTATTTTTCATGCTGGTTAGAATTTTTCATATATTTTGTAATCCGAATGTGTAAAAGTCAAAACATGATCAGATTTAAAATGTTTTTTTCCCCTCTGGATACGCTTTTATGCTCGTCGGAGAAATATTTCATAAGGGCGTCCGCCATTGTTCCGATAGTTTAGAGCCAGTTACTAAGTTACCATGCGTCATTACGAGGGAAGTTACGTTACGACTGTTGAAGCGTATTCTCACTAAATGATATAGATGGAACGAACTTGACGTCACGCGGCTCTTTATTATTGTTCTTAGACAGCCATTTTTATGAGTTAATTTCACTGACTAGTTTCAATCAGACTATAAATGTTTACGTTCCACATAGTCTTCTGTGTTATTAAGGTATGTCCGGCTGGCGGAATAATTTGTGAGTAATTTAACTAAGCGCATAGCATTAATATAATAAGTCTTTCCCTCCCATGAGCATCGGATTTCGGCAACTCTCTGATTCTTCTCCCGAGAGCGTCCTTGAATCCATCAGTAGTGTACATAAATAAAAAAATTCTTCATGGATGAATAAAGTTTTAAAATTAATTTAACAAAAAAAAAAAAAAAGGCTGCAGAGTGGCTAGGCGTGTACGGTCTTTGCTTCGAACCCAAAAGGCACCGAGTTCGACTACTTCTCTCGCCGTGTGGCCTTGAGCAAGTCACCTCATCCTAGCTCACTTTGCGGCGCTGCACTGCGGCTGACGCCTGGGTTATTCCAGTCTTCCCTTGGAATAGACCCGAAGGACAATTTTCTCCTTAGGGATGAATATACATTTTTGCAATTCAATTTTACAATAATCAGATATATGAAATCATAATTTTTTGTTCTTTAGGAAATGATGGCCATTCTCCTTATAAAACAAACACACGCAACGTGCCAAGAATCATATTTTGACCCAGACAGAAATTCTCCGTTCTAAGTTCTTAGTTTTTTAAATATTATTTGATGTTGTAAATAAGTCCATTTAAAAGCATAGTCGAATCTTTTTACAAATAATGTTTACTTTTATTTATTTTACTCTTTCACGTAGGAGTCTAATTGTATCTTTCAAAATCCTTTCTTCTTCTTCTTCTTTTCTCCTCCTCCCTCTTGATTATATAAAAACCTCAAGTTTGAGGTCCGAACTACATTGGAATTTTTTTAAAAAGAAGATATATACCGATAAGTGATTATTATGAGGACATATTTTTTATGGACTAAAATAAATATGAAAAAAATTGTACCTTGAAAGTGCACGGAAGAATAAGTCCATTTAATAATTCATGCTGATTTATCAAGGTTGTATAAAGTCAGGAAACAATCGGCCCAATTCTGAGATTTAGGCCGTCTTTGCTCGTGGGCAGAATTGAGTGATTATGCCATTACAAAGGTCGACCGATGACCGATTTAAGTTCACCTGGGGTTATAATTTAATTATTCTTGGCCCAGAACAGCCCGAAATAGCAACTTGTCCTTAAGGCCGTTGCAACAACCCCACCCCCCCCCTCTCTCTCTGTCTCAAAAAAATTAAAAAAAAAAAAGAGATATAAATGTCAAATGCGGTCTAAAAGTGTATCGTCTCTTCAATGCACTGCTTAATATATTAGAAATATATTATAATTAATTATCAATATTATTATATATTATTATTAATAAATTATAGAAATTGTCTTAACTCTTGAATAAACAGCCAACTTCAGGAAACGAAAATAAAAACCCACTACAAATCAGCTATAAATACAAATTAACGACTGAACAATGAACGATAAAATTTAATTTTAGCATAGAAAGTTTTGTTAGACTAAAATTATGAATAAAATGCTTTACGAAGACAGAATTTCACAAGGTTTAGGGGGCAGCGTGGCTCAACGGTACGGTCTTTGCATCGTACCCGAAAGGTAACCGAGTTCGATCACTCGCAGCTGCGCTGTGTGGCCTTGAGCAAGTCACCTCTCCCTAGCTCAATTTGCGGTGCTGCACTGCGGCTGACGCCTGGGTTATTCCAGTCTTCCCTTGGATTAGACCCTAGAGAGAAATTTTCCCGATGGGATGAATAAAGGGAACTTTATTATTTTAATTTTTATTTTAAGAAAAACTTTTGAATAGCGCAGTATCGACCCTCAAAGCGCTTCACAGGTGGTCCAACAGCAAACCTTAACATGTAGGGTGAGACATGGCGCCTGTTAGGCGATATTCCAATTTCTTTTCCCGACAGAGACAACGCTGGTAACGCTGGTCAAGTACACATTTTATACATGAGTCCGATGAGAGAATGTGAGTAAAGAGCCTTTTCCAAGGACTCAACTATGCGCCACTCAGAGTGTGACTCGAACACAGGACCTTTGGATCAGAAGGCGAGTGTCATGCCACCAGACCACAATATAGATAGTGTGCGCTTGGCTAAGAAATTCACAACATTGCCACCTGGAAGTATAACGGAACAACACACAAAACTGTAACCTTGAACGTTTATAGTCTGGTTAATACAGTTTAGTGAGAATTACTCATAAACAGGGATGGCAAAAAACAAACAAACAAAAAAAAACAAAAAAAAAAAAAACAAACACAAAAAACCCAGTGACAAAGACCCGAGTGACGTCAACTTCGTTCTATCTATAGAAGTTATGTCACTTTATATATGACTATTTTATCCAGTCAGATCGCGCTGATTGTAAATTTAAATTGAAATTACATAATCAGGAGATTCTTTTTGCTGAACAATGCACCTTGACTATCATTATTATTATTATTATTATTATTATTATTATTATTATTATTATTATTATTATTATTATTATTATTATTATTATTATTATTATTATTATATTATCATTATTATTATTATTGTTATTATTATTATTATTATTATTATTATTATTATTATTAGTATTATAATAATAATAATAATAATTATTATTATTATTATCATCATCATCATCATTGTTGGAATAATAATAATAATAATAATAATAATAATAATAATGATGATGATGATAATAATAATAATAATAATAATAATAATAATAATAATAATAATTATTATTATTATTCGTAGTAGTAATAGTGGTAGTAGTAGTAGTAGTAGTAGTAGTAGTAGTAGTAGTAGTAGTAGTAGTAGTAGTATAGTAGTAGTAGTAGTAGTAATAGTAGTAGTAGTAGTAGTAGTAGTAGTAGTAGTAGTAGTAGTAGTAGTAGTATCCTTATTATCATTCTTCATCTTCTAAATATTCTTAATTCTATAATTCAAGAATTACGAAATGGCACCGATCAATTTCTTTCCTGATCTGAACATGCTCCAGACAAAAACGAGTGATTTTTAAAACTTGGAAGTGCCTTATGACTTGAGTATCATACAATATTGACTGGCTGTTGAAAAATTTACATTGCTATTTGTATTGGTTTGAAGAGATTTTATGTCATCTGGTTGAAATCCATATGGGTTCATCTCAACTCACTCCACCTTAATTTTCTGACCGTTGTGGTCGTAACAAATGCAATTTTTAGGGCACCTAAATCGATATAAATGTATTGAACATCTTGCTCTCACAGGAAAGACAGAAGGTAAAAAGAGTAAAGGTAGACCAAGAAAAACATATTTGAATAGTTTGAACAGCTGGGTGACAAAGAAAGAGAGTATTGTTCGTTTTCTGAGGTTATTTGATCAGAGAGATAAATGGCGTACCATGATCACCGATATCTGGCACAGACTTGGTACTTGAAGAAGAAGAAGAAGAAGTGGTCGTAAAGGTGACATGAGAGATGATTTTACAATAAGTGCTCTCCATCCAGATCGGTCCTGAGCTGACCTCATTCATATGTAAATCTGTCCATCTGTGTCCATTCATTTACATTATCCATCCAACATTTTGCCGTCCCCTCCTTCCGTGCACAGAAGGTGGTGGAAACTGCTCTGCGACTGACGCCTGGGTTATCCCATTCTTTCCTGGGAATATATCAAAAATACAAATTTCCCCCATGTGAATGAATGAAGGGGATTTTATTTATTTATTTTATTTATTTACTTAATATTTACTTGTAAACTCGGAGTTCTTGTAAATAATAATCGATAATCTGTCTCGATCTTCGTGTCAAAAACAAGCCATATTACAAATTCACCATTTCCTTCGATGACAAACTACACTTTCTCATTTAGGCCACAAAAAGTTTTGCTCCTCTTTTATTAAAAGGGGTGCCCCGATAGCTCAGTTGGTAGAGCACTCGCTACACACGTAAAGGGACCGAGATCGATTCTGGTGCAGTCTGATCCCCCTGTCCACCCAACAGTGATTGGGCAGCTGGGTCTGTTAAGTCTGGCGGAAAGTACTTTGGGATAGACTAGCGTGCTATCCAAAGGATAGCAAGCAATTGCTTTTGGTCGTTTCACGCTAAAGAAACCGGGATAAACTCCGGCTCCTTGGGTCTAATGGCTCCGAAGGACTGCTTTTTACAAGATTAAGATACTTTCCAAATTGTTAAAAAGTTTTAAATCAAAGACTTCTTAGAAATATCGGGGTTTTTATTGTTTTCCTTGACAATGGTGAGAAATAGAGTGAATAGGAGGATTACCAAAATGAATTTTAAAAACAGAGAATAAGATTATTACGGTGCCAGAGAGGCAAACCCGGTATCGAATTGATAACCCATCGACACCCATCGCCTGGCTCAGAGAGAGAGAGAGAGAGAGAGAGAGAGAGAGAGAGAGAGAGAGAGCGAGAGAGAGAGAGAGAAAGAGAGAGAGAAAGAAAGAGAAAGAAAGATAGAGAGAGAGAGAAAGAAAGAGAGAGAGAGAGAGCGAGAAAGAGAGAGAGAGTGAGAGAGAGAGAGAGAGAGAGAGAGAGAGAGACCAGTCGCACAAACCACTGAGCTATCCAACTATATTGATATAGATGAAGTATTTTTTGGCCAAAAATTCAGAATATTTCACTGTACGTCAAAAACTATTTTCTTCTTATCGTGTATAAAATAATATTGTGCAAGAAATAACCATAAAAAAATTAGACACCCCTCAATAAGCCTCCTACATAATCGCGAATGATAGGCTGAAATTCCACGTATTATGCAATTTATAAAATTATCTCAATAATCGATTTCAATAACGTTAGTTCTTTTTTTTCTAAACCATTAATTTCTGCAGTTTCTGTGTTAAAACGTTTGACATTGCCACCGTATTCTAAAACAAAAACAAAAATCCCTATTTAAAAATTTGGTCAGACAATTCGTCCTTCAATTATCGATCGATTTAAATGACCCTCATCTTTGCAAAAACTCTCAAACCTGTGACTACGCGAAGTCCCAGGTTTGAGAGTTTTTGCCAAGATGAAGGTAATTTAAATCGATCGATATTTGAAGGACGAGTTTTCTGGCCAAATTTGTAAATATGGGTTTTTCCCTGAGTACGGAGGATTAGTTCTCTCCTTGTCAAAACCTAACATTAACCACGTCGAAACATTGGCCCACTGACATAGATTTGAATCTAAATTTACCATCTATAATTTTGAACGACATGAAAACTGTCTTCAACAAAATCTGTTGTTAAATTCCAATCCGCTTCAACTCTTTTCAGTACATTTTTATTGCTTTATGCTATTATTATCAAAATGTCGTAGGCAGGCGGCCTATGTTTTTAACATCTAGAGATACTCCTTATAATTTGCCATTCACCGAATTGCGTGAATAGCCTTAAAACCACAATTATTGAACAGAAAAGAGTAAACAACTTCAAGAAAAAAAAAAGACAAGTAATCAATACAAAGTAGGACTTTAATTAACGATGAAGGTTTTGAGAGCAAACAAGCCAATCAGTCCACAACATTACCGTTTATTTTGTTATTTTTACTTTTTGACAAAGATTTCAAAGGTTTATTCTTAAATTGCCAATAATATAACTCATACATGAATGTAATATTTTAAATCAATAAATCACAAATGACAATGGGTGAAAAAGAAAAAAAAGAACAACAACAACAACAACAACAACAACAACAACAACAACAACAACAACAACAAAAAGTACAACATTCCGAAACGTTCCTTGTAATGTTAATTTTGTTATATTCAGATTTTTTGCTTCTTTCCTTCGTGGTCTGAAGCTTCAGGCTACATGCTATTTTTGTGATGTACTTTTTAAAATGATTGAAGAGGGCGTTTATTTTGACACATTTATTCTTTTAAAAATAGATGTAGTTTAGATATATTTATGCAGTTCTGACATTTGAATGCAATTATAGGCCTAGTTTAACATTGTTGTCATTGATAATATTTTTTGCGTCATTTATATAATAATTACAAAACTATTTTTAACAGATTGATAAACGATACGAGTAAAGTGCAAAGCTTTTCTAAATTAAAGGTGAATTCTATCACTCGTTGACCCAAATGATTATTTATAGAATATGTCAGGAATAATGAAGGCCATGTTTTTTGTTTTTTTATGTATTCAAGTGAAATTTACAATGAAAATTTATAGGGAATGAGATTAGCGGAAGAGTAGCGTCCCTTGATTGGACGTCACCCATAGTCTGTGACGTCACCGGCGGAAAAGTTATTAGAGAGAGAACGTCATGTTAGTTGTGAATAGGAGCGCGAGGACGAGAGACGCATGCGCACAACCAACATGACATTCTCTCTCTAATAACTTTTCCGCCGGTGACGTCACAGACTATGGGTGACGTCCAATCAAGGGACGCTACTCTTCCGCTAATCTTATTCCCTATTTGCAAAATTCCTTGTGCGCACTTATGGACTTTATTTCCGTGCCTCTTTTGATCCTTGGTGGCCCAAAAGTTCGTCTAGATCTACTGTAATTTCCACAATACAGTAGTAGAATAATTAAAATAGATAATTGCCAGCTTTTAACTGTCTCCTTACCAGCCATTTTCAGGATTTTCCCCAAAACTTCACACCCAACTAACACAAAACATATTTTTTTCATCACTCTGACATAATAGCAGTGAAGTTCTTGCCATACATAATTTCTTTAGCAAAACATACTCTACAACACACTATTCATTTTATTTAAATTTTATGATGTACAAAAGACATTTAAATAAGAAAAAAATGTTGGTTGTATCATAACGAATGTGACGATTTTCCTATAGTTGATAAGGAAAGGGTTAAACTGTTTTATTTCTCGGCAAGTATTGCGGGGTTTCCACCAGTGATATGAATATAACGAGAGGAAACAGGAAAATTAATTTCAGTATTGATTGAGGTTAACCCTCTCCTTACTACCCATAGGAAAATCGTCACATTCGTTACGATGTTACCGACAATTTTCTCATTCTGATTTCTCTTGTACATCACAAAATTTAAAGAAATGCTTTGATTACAGTTATAAATACTAAACACTGTGTTGTAGAGCTCACTTGGTACTTTTTTGTTTGAGTAAAAATTTTTTGCGCTGGGTGGTGTGAATTGTCAAGGGAAATTCTAAAAATAGCTGGTAAGGAGAGAGTTAAGATCTTAAACTAAATGAATGTGTCTTATGATAAAGAAATACTGTGACACCCGCTCGCATAACGCGGTTAGTTATTTTTTAAAAATTGAGCTTTTATATAAGTGCAATATCCACTAAACGTACTCAAAACGCTTTACAAAGACTCCCTTGCCAACAGCAACACTTAACACTAAGGACGGGACATGATGCCTGTTAGGCGGTATTACAATTTTTTTTCAGACAGAGACAACGCTGTTAACATCCAGGTACTGACTTTACACCTGAGTACGTTGAAAGAATGTGAGTAAAGAGCCTTTTCCAAGGACTCAACTATGCACCGAGGGAGACTCGAACCCAGGACCTTCCGATCCGAAAGCGAGTGTCATACCACAAGACCACATAACCGCACAAAGTTATTAACTTGACTTAGTTAAGCGAAACTGATATAGGTATATACATATTATCTTTCACCTCATTTCTCTCCACTGAAACATTAAAAGTTTAGAGACTGATTGGAAAAAAATTTAATAAGAATTTATCACCTTATTGGCTGTCTAAAACCAATGACAAGGAACTGTGTGACGTCAACTTCATTCATTCTTTAGCATTGTCTGGAACTTGTTTTTACGGCTATGTGGTCTAGTGGTATGACACTCGCTGTCGGATCGGAAGATCCTGGGTTCGAGCCTCGCGCTCGGCGCATAGTTGAGTCCTTGGAAAAGGATCTTTACTCACATTCTCTCAACATACTCAGGTGTAAAATGAATACCTGGCGTTAACAGTGTTGTCTTTGTCCGAAAAATTGTAATATCGCCTAACAGGCGTCATGTCCCGTCCTACATGTTAAATGTTTCTGTTGACCAGGGACCCCTTGGAAAGCGCTTTGAGCACATTTAGTGGATATTGCTCTATACAAAGCTCAATTTTTATGCGCCCAGAGTCTCCAACCAGGGGGATAGGTTGCGCAATATAAATGTGCATTATTAGAAATTATGCTGATTCATGAAAAACAGTCAGTTAGTATGGCTGACATTAAAGCAATTAATTTGAAAGGTGATGAGTGTGTCAGTTGATTTAGGTTAGCTTGTCAAGGGTCATAGTCCGAGTATTCAATTAATTATGACAAAATAGCAATTACGGAAATGAAAAAAAAAGATGCATTTCTGAAATAAAAACGGTCAATTTTTTGAAAAAAATTCATTTTAATCTTTTACAAGCTAGTTAACTCAAACCTAGATACCTGACCTAAAATCTTCACATGTTTACCGATATAGTTGTGACCTCAAAGCGATTATGGTTTTATTTTTTTAATTTTAAACTTCGTTGTTCTTTTAATGATGTCTTTAAAATGTGCAGATCTGAGTAGTTGATCATCATCCATCGTGTCGCTGTCTCCACGAATCACGATCCTCTGCGGTGCGCATGAAATCTGTGTTGCTTTTTAAGTCACATTTGGCCATTCTTAGGTTATTTAGATAAGTCATTCTTTGTCTTCCTCTAGCTCTCTTTCCTTCGATCATCCCAGATGTTACCAACTGAGTAGTTATTATTATTAAAAAGACATGTTGAACAAGGCGTGTTTTCCTACGCAGTAGTGAGTCAAGTAGTGACCGCCTGGCGATTTTTTATTTCTTTAAGTTTCCTTGCTCTTTTAATGGTATCTTTTTAAAAAAAACTCTGCAGATCAAATGCTTTAAAAAGACGTTTTTATTCATAGCATTGACCGCAAAGCTGCTTAGTCTTTATTGAAGCTTCGTTGATGTTATATATATATATATATATATATATATATATATATATATATATGTGTGTGTGTGTGTGTATGTGTGTGTGTGTGTGTGTGTAGAAAGCGAGAGGGAAGTGGAAAGATAGGGGGGGGGGGAGACAGGAGAGAGAGAGAGAGATCGATCGATCGATAAGTAGATAGTATATATATATATATATATATATATATATATATATATATATATATATATATATATATATATATATAGGTATTTTGATAGAAAGCAAGAGGGAGGGGGAGAGTAAGAGAGATCGATCGATCGATCGATAGATAGATAGATAGAAAGAGAGATAAGAGATAAGATGAGAGAGAGAGAGAGAGAGAGATGTAGAAAGATAGAGAGAGAGAGAGAGAGGGATTGAGAGAGAGTGTATGTGTGTGCGCGTGTGTGTGTTTGTGTCTGTGTGTGTGTGTGAGAGAGAGAGAGAGAGAGAGAGAGAGAGAGAGAGAGAGAGAGAGAGAGAGAGAGAGAGATGATTGCTATTATTAGATTAGTCTATTGATATTAGCGTAGGAGTTTGACGTGGATATGATTTCATATTATAGACCAAAATCCATTAATAGCGTATCAGAAATAGACATAATAGTCTTTGACAATCTATGGATGAAGTAATTTTTTTCATAGAACTGTTTTAAGTTGACAAATTTATTATTTTAACAACAACTAGTCATAAGAGAAAGAGAAAATTCCTTATTACATCAAACAGTCTTTACGTAAAGTGTAGGGTCCCGGAAACCCAATTACTTAATAATACAGAACAGTTTATGACGTCATTGATTGAACATCGCTGTTGTCGTCTTATTGTGTAATAATGATTAACATTTTTGTTCTCTCGCGTTTTCAATGATTACGTAAAAAATGCGTTTAGAAATTGATCGACCTAGATAGTTTTGATTTTCAAAATGTTTAGTAAGCTTAATGAAACAATTATCTATTTCTGTATTGCTATTCAAATATTGCACGCAAACAAATGTGCTCGGTTTTAAATATCGAATGAAACACACTTTTAAGTGCCGGATTTTCTTTGATATTTAACGCAATAATATAATTGTTTACTTTTCCCATTATTAGCTATGAATAGACGTGTTAAGATCTTAGATAAAGATCTGAAAAAGTGTGAATGAAACAGTGTCAGACAAAGCAAGAAAAGTAAAATACAAGAAAAAAAAAAAAAACCCCTATCACAAAAAAATCAGTCTTCATCGACTGAGGATCGAGCCTCAGACTTCCTGTCAGACACGCTATCATTACACCACGGACATGACCCGATTATGGTTGGGACGATTTAACTCTTAGATGTTCTTCACAAGGGTACGCGTTTTACGCTGTAATCCTCGCTTTCATCACCCAACACAAACATTGAACACGAGAGGAGAAGAACGAGGACATAAGAGTAGCTCCATTTAAAGAATGTGTGTATGAAATAGTGTCAGACAAATAAATAAATAAAAATACACTAAATACAATTTTTGGGCGCTATAATGTGGTCTTGTGGTATGACACTTGCTTTCGGATCGGAAGGTCCTGGGTTCGAGCCTCGATCGGCGCATAGTTGAGTCCTTGGAGAAGGCTCTTTACTCACATTCTCTCACGGTGCTCAGATGTAAAATGAGTACCTGGCCGTTAACAGCATTGTCTCGGTCCGGAAAAAATGTAATATATAAACGTGCTCAAAGCAACAGCAACGTGTAACATATAGATCAAGACATGATGACGCTTGTTAGGCGATGTTATAATTTTTTTTTTCGACAGAGATAACGTTGTTACCGGCCATGTACTCATTTTACACCTGAATACGGTGAGAGAATGTGAGTAAAGAGTCTTATCCAAGGACTCAACTATGCGCCGATCGAGGCTCGAACCCAGGATCTTCCAATCCGAAAGCGCGTGTCATACTACAAGACCACATAGCCGCTAATCGTATGTCCTAGTTCTTCTCTCGTGTTCAATGTTTGTGTTGTGTGACCGAGATTTGTACCCTCTATCAACACTTACGTAAAAAAAAAAAAAAAAAAAAGAGAGAGAGAGAGAGAGAGAGAGAGAGAGAGAGAGAGAGAGAGAGAGAGAGAGAGAGAGAGAGAGAGAGAGAACATGTGACCCAGAGTGTCAATTAGGTATTATGTCAGAAGGAAGTAGATGAAGAAAATAGAGTTTAAAGTCAAAATAACATCAACAAGGCTATGTAGTCTACTGGAATGACACTCGCCTTTGGATCGGAAGGTCCTTTGTTCGAGTATCGCTCTGAGCGGCGCATAGTTGAGTCTTGGAAAATGCTCTTTTCTAAAATTATCTCACCGTACTCAAGTGTAAAATGAGTACCTGGCCGTTGTCTCAGTACGAAATAAAAATGTGTAATATCGCCTAACATGCGTCATGTCTTGTCCTACATGTTAAATGTTGCTGTTGGTCAGGGACCCTTTGTAAATGGCTTTTTAGTGGATATTGCGCTAGATAAAACCTCAACTTTGTTTTAAGTTAAAAAACAAAACAAAACTTAATCCACTGAATAAAGGCATTTTTAAAAACTAAAATTTTAAAACTTGAGCTGTAATTTGATTTTTAAGAATCGTATAATATTCACTCCGACATCATTTTGAGATGATGGAAAGAGGTTATGTGGTCTTGTGGTATGACACTCGCTTTCGGATCGGAAGGTCCTGGGTTCGAGCCTCGCTCGGCGCATAGTTGAGTCCTTGGAAACGACTCATTACTCACATTCTCTCACCGTATTCAGGTGTAAAATGAGTACCTGGTCGTTAACAGCGTTGTCTCAGTCCGAAAAAAATTGTAATATCGCCTAACAGGCGGCATGTCGCGTCCTACATGTTATTAAGTGTTGCTCAAGGACCCTTTGTAATGCGCTTTAAGCACATTTAGTGGATATTGCGCTATTTAAAAAGCTCACTAAAAAAAAATTATCTTATACCAGTGCCCGCTCACCAATTCTCAATTTGATAATATAAAAAACATTCCTTCCTTCTTTCGATTGGCCAAAAATAAAAGTCATTTGTAGGAAAGAGGTAAGTAAAACATAGATTTTCTTGTCTTGAATCCTATTTTGTCGTACTCTGATCGCCCTTAAAATATCGACCTATTTAAAGGGACACTCATCCTGCCAAAAACTTTATAACTTTGGACTTCCGTAAAGTCCCAGATTTGAGAGCTTTTTGGCGAGATGAAGATCACTTTAATCAATTGATACTTTGAAGGCTGAGTTTTCTGGCCAAAATTATAAATACGTGTTTCCTCGGAGTAGGAAGTTATCGGAATCCGGTTGAGTAGGTCCCGGGAGAAGGGAACTGATTTTTTTTAAAAATGTTTCTGTCAGGCATGGGTCATACGAATACCAATTCGGAGATTAAGATAAAGGGAGTAAATCTGACTCATGAATTAACAGCACAAAATAGACGACGTTTCGGCCTTTGGCCTTACTCAAGTAAACACAAAATACATTTAATTCACGAGTCAGATTTACTCCCTTTATCTTAATCTCCATTTTATTGACTCATTTAGGCACCTCTATTTATTAGAATAACAATTCCATTTTAAATTCAAGCCCATAATTTTCATATTCTCCGGATCCCTCTCTTGCCGTAACTATCAGTTCCGTGGTCATAAAGCGTCAAAGTGATACTAAGCTGCTAAAGGCTGTGGACTGTAAAAAGAAATAAACAAAAATGAATAGAAAAGCTTCAAAAAAGAAATAAAAAGAAAAAAAAACACGGAAAGTGTCAGGCTCAAAGCCCTTCACCAGCCAACAAGAACAAAACAATGAAAACATAAATACATGTACATTACTTAAAAACCAGATCGACAGCAGATAATTATTTGGTAGATATGTCCTTTCTGTAATAAGTTTTTGAAATGACATAATATCGACTTTTGAATCTCAGTGTAACAAATCCAGTTCAGTCATAATACGGTGACCGCCAATAAAAATAAATTACAAATTATCACGAGCTACTTGTCCCCTCTAGTAAAAGTAATATTAGAATATGAAAAAAAATCAGAAAAGTCTATCCTATCCAGACCATGTACCAATCTATAAACCTAAATTAAATCCCCACGAATTCTTCTATATTTCAAACTGGGTAAGTCAAGAAATTCTAATCTTTCCTTATAAGATAAATACTGTATTGTATAAATCTTTTTGGTAACTCTCCTCTGTACACTTTCAATACAAATAGATTGTCTTTTATATAATAGGCTCCAGATGCAATTTCCGTATTCTAGAATTGGTCGAACGAGCGATTTATACAAATAAAAATTATGTGGTTTATCAAGACTTATAAAGGTTCTATATATTATTCCCATCATTCTGTTTGCACGGCTTACACAATTATCAATATGTACATCAAAATTCAAAAGTGAATCAAAAGTAACTCCCACATCCTTTTCATAAGGCACAACGGAAAGTAGATTTGACATAGCAGTATCGGTAAAATAATTATGACATGGATTATTTTTTCCTATATGTAATACTTTACATTTCGAAACATTAAAATCCAAATGCCATGTTGTAGACCATTTGAAAAGTGAAAATATATCATTTTGTAGAATGTTACGATGTTCAGTTGTACTATAGATCTTCGTATCGTCTGCAAACAGTTTGCAGGCTGAATTTATGCCACATGGTAAATCATTTATATATAAAAGAAATAAAAGTGGTCCCAATACGCTTTCTTGGGGTACACCGCTAATTACATTCTTAAATTCCGACCCCACCCCATCGACAATGACTCTTTGTATTTGATTATTAAGAAAGTCTTTAATCCAGCTAAAGATATTCCCTATAAATCCATATGCTTTTAGTTTAATGAATAATCTCTCATGAGGTACAGAATCAAAAGCCTTGCGGAAATCAAGATAAACAACATCAATGCATTGATCACGATCAATTAACTTGGTAAAATACTCCATCACCTGTAAATGTTGAATAATGCATGATCTCTTTGATCTTAAACCATGCTGGTTATCGTTTAGCATCGTATGACTTTCAAGAAAGTCCATTATTCGGTCTTTCAAGATAGACTCCAAAACCTTACAGAGTATGCATGTTAAGCTGATGCATCTAGTTTGCTGCCCTTTTTATGAATGGCAGTAACATTGGCTTGTTTCCATTCAATGGGTAAGGTGCCAGATTCAAGAGACTTATTTATATATTGTCGATAGCGGCTGTGATTTTTCAAAGGCCACTTCTTTCAGTAAACGGGGATGAAGTAAATCGGGTCCCATGCTTTTAGTCACGTCTAAATTCAACAAGTTGGCAAGTTTGTCTTCTTGTGTAATATAAAAATCTGGGAAGTTTAATTGATTTGTAACATTGAAAGTTGGTATATTTGTAGTGTCTTCTTGAACAAACACAGATGAAAAATAATCATTTAAAACATTAGCTTTATCTATATCGGAAGTAACCTTGGTACCATCATCTTTCAGTAAAACACTAACACCTGGTTTTCTTTTCAACTTTCTGTTTACGTATCTCCAAAAGCCTTTCGGACTATTCTTACATTCGTGTGCCATTGTACATTCATACGTTTTCACAGCATTTTGAATCGTGTATTTGGTGTTATTTCTAACCTTGACATTATTATGACAATTATTTGTTGTAGGATACTTTTTGAATTTCTTATACAATTTAAACTAAACAAAATAAAACAACAATCAAACAACAACAACAAAAAGTGTCACGGTCGACGGCAAAGATCGGCAGTCCCAGGTTTGAGAGTTTTTGCCAAGATGAGTCATTTAAATCGATCGATATTTGAAGGACGAGTTTTCTGGCCAAATTTTTAAATATGTGTTTTTCCAGAGTACGACAGAATAGATAGTGGATTGTTAAAAGGTTTAAACACCAAGTACATATCACGGGAAACTAAGCCAAAAAAAAAATAAAATAAAAATAAAATAAAAATAAAAATAAAATAAATACAAAACAACCCCCCCCCCCCTCCAAAAAAAAAAAAAAACCAAAAAAAAACCAAACAAACAAACAAAAACAAAAAAAACCAAAAAAAAAAAAAAAACCCCAAAAAAACAAACAAACAAAAATACTGCCAATAATGATGGTAATTACAAAGCTCTTGACACCAAAAAAAGAACAGCTCAGCCTACGGCGTTATGCTACATACTAAAATACACATGCGAAGAATATCGAAAACTAAAGTTATGTGCACTTTTATCAAGTTATAACTTTGATTCTGCATGGACTAAGAGTACTATGAGTCACATTGAGCAACATTATGATTTTTATAACATTTCAACAAAGAACATTTTAACAATTTGGAATTTTTATGAAGGAAATAATTAATCATAAAGGTATTTTCTACATACTCATTTTTTTTTTTTACAAACGCTTATTTTGAAAATACTACCTTGATTTTTAGTACGTCTTTTTACCAACACATTGATGAACACTTTTATCACAATATTAATAAGAACAGGCCTTGGAGAGGGAAACAACATAAAATTCCAATGTTATACTCGTCGTCCACCCCGCCCCCACTCATACCCACGTCCAAATAACACGGCCGACAACACTAACATCATTATTGGTCTTTTAAATGCACAGTCCTGTCGTATTCAAACGGAAGAATTAAATGATTTATTAACTGAGAAGAACTTTGATATTCTCTTCATAGAAGAGAGTAGCCCCACCCAGTTGCAACGGAATGCCATCCCTAGGTACCAATTTAAATCGTATCCAAGGCGAGGGGGTGGCACATGCGTATTTTATAAATCGAAATTATCTAAACATGTGGATATCCTCGAAATGGGCTGTAAAACAATGGAGGTCGATCTAAGACAATCCCTTCAAAATGCAGGATACAACTTCAACCGCGTCTATCGACCGTCAGTAAGCAAGAAAAACAAAATAAAATTACCCGATGTTTGGAAAGAAATCAACGAGATGTTAACATTGCAACAAACGCATCCCGGTCATTCAATCTTCAATTTTCATTTCGACAACATCACAAACACCGCTAAATTGTGAGAGTCACTATCAGAGAACGACGTATACCAGATTGTAACAGTGCCAACCCAATCTGCTGATCATATTTAGATTGGGTAATTGTGGAAAATTCAGAGTGCCCCCCCCCCCCCCAAAAAAAAAAAAAAAAAAAAAAAAAAACCCAACGCCATCGTCGATTACCTCCCTGTTCGGACCACTCCCTCATTTCTTTCAATCTCGACGTTTCAACCCCATGCCAAGACACCATCACAACATCAACCAGAGCCATTAAAGGTATTTATTTGAACAGCTTCAGAGGCGATTTAGAAACAATACTCACTCATCAAAATTCAATTATTTCACCAGAAACAATACTCACTCATCAAAATTCAATGATTTCACCAAACAGTGGAATAGTTGTCTCATCGAAACGTTTGACAAACATGCGCCATTCCATACAAGGACCGTCACCAACCGGAAGTATGCTCCGTGGTATACGTCGGACGTTAAAGAAGCGAAAACAAAGTGTCGGAGAGCAGAAAGACTGCTGAAAACATCAGGTCTTACCATTCATCGTGAAATATACAAGAACGCATTTCGTGCCTGGAAGACAACAATAACCCCCCCCCCCCCCCCCCAAAGACCTCGTATTTTCTTTCAAAATTGAAAACTTCCAAACCCTGCAAACAATTATTTGGCATCTGTAATGATCTACTTGGACGTGGAAGATGCACTTCATTACCATCTACAACCAACGAAAGAGACTTGCCAAACAAATTCGTCAATTTTTTGAAGACACAATCCATAACATTCGTTCAGAACTAGATCAGCATGAACCATCTTTAGATACAGATACATTCTGTGGTACCCCTTTAAACAAATTTAACCCAGTTTCATCCAGTTTCGTAAAAGAGTTGATCACAAAATGCCCATCAAATCCTGCGAACTTGATCCCTTACCGGCACAGCTTTTGACCAGGTCCATCGATAAAATATTATCATCCATTACATCAGTCATAAATACATGCCCTACTGCCCTCGTCAAACCAATACTGAAGAAACCATCACTGGACCACAATGTATTAAACAATTATCGTCCTGTATCAAATTTTCTTCTTTGTCAGAACTTTTGGAGAAGGTAGTTCTTACACAATTATCAGCTCTTCTTAAGTACAATAATTTGGAACAACCTTTCCAGTCAGTTTACAATCAGCAACACAGTACTGAAGCGGCGCGTCTTAAAACTATTTATAATTTGTTATCTAAAGCCGATGCAAACAATATCAATGTGTTATGCCTTTCAGTTCTTTCAGCTGTTCATGACACCATTGACCATGACATTTTTAAAAAGAAGACTAGAAAATGCGTTCGGCGTAAAAGGAATTGCCCTTAAATAGTTTACATCATATTTACAGGATCGATGGCAGACTGTCGTGGTAAATGGTGTTCAGTCAGAGCATGTTTTACTAAACTTTGGAAAGCCACAAGGCTCTGTTCTTGACCCTGTCCTTTTCACTGTATATATGCAGTCGCTTTCTAGTGTGATATCCAGATTCAATCTGAGTTATTTTTATGCGGATGATACGCAAATGTATGATTCAGTACCCCTTGGTAATTTACAATTCTGAATACAACGAATTTCGAACTGTTTTAACGAGATAAAATCTTGGATTAACCAAAACAAGTTAAAACTAAATGATAATAAAACTGAGATCTTGATGTGTGGAAGTCCCAGTATCCTTAAACAGGCAAATAAATCAGCTCGCGGAAACAGTGCAATAGAATTTTCAAATAAAGCAAAAAACCTTGGCGTCATCATTGATGAAGATCTTTCCATGTCATGTGACTATAACCATACAATCTATCTACATAGAAATGAAAAAATAAGCAAAATTCTCCATATAATACCAAAGCATATAGAATAACTTTTGATTAATTCCCTTGTTTTATCCAAATTGGACTATTGTGACTCCCTCTGTGCGAATTTAGCTAAAGACAAAGTGTGTAAACTTCAAGTTGCTCAAAATAACGAAGCCAGACTCATAATACGAAATAAACAAAAATAGCCATCGGAACTCTCCTTCTCCGTGAGTTATATTGGCTTCCTGTGGAGAAAAGAGTTTCCTATAAGATTTGTACTGTTGAGCACTAACAGTCACTCCTATATTAAAGACCTTCTAAACATCTATATCCCCAATAGAAACTTGAGGTCAAGCAATGACCACCCAATCCTTGTCAAACAAAAGACCTTATGTAAAATAGGTGAGCAATCTTTTAAATTTTCGGCCCCCCATTTTTTGGAACTCTCTCCCATCACATGTGGGATGCTCGGAATAGTTGACAACTTTCAAATCTCGCTTTAAGTTCTATCTTTCACGTCGTAATAATATTATTGTGTTTTGTTGTTAAATTGAATTCGTATCACTTTTCCATAAACAGTTGTCTAATTATAGAATAATGTTTTTTTTATATCACTGTAAAGCGCTTAGAGCCTGTGACAACGGGGTGAAGCGCTATATTATAAAGGCCATTTATTATTATTATTATTATTATTATTATTATTATTATTATTATTATTATTATTATAATAATAATAATAATAATGAATAATAATAATAATAATAATAATAATAATAATAATAATAATAATAATAATAATAATAATAATAATAATAATAATAATAATAATAATAATAATTATTATTATTATTATTATTTTTATTATTATAATTAACCGTGTTGTGCAAATTGGAAAATCTATTTATATTATATTTTCTTCTTCTTCCTCATCTCCTCCTCCTCCTTCCTCTTCTTCTCTTTCACCTCCTCCTCCTCCTCCTTGTTCTGCTATAATTCAATTCTTTATATCCTTCCCCTTCAGTACTGTCTATATCAACGGAACGAAATAATAATAATATTATTGCCTAATTCTTTATGGTGTTTGCAAGTCCAAAATAGTACCGACCTCGTCCGAATGTCGCCGGAAGGAATTGTTTCCAATTTTGATGGTAAAGGGAGAGAAGGAGTGGAGACGGGTGTCAAACCATGGGATGGCGGATGTCTGTCCCCTGTAGTGATTCCTTCTTTCAAGCGAGTGTTTTAGGCGGGATGTGGGAGGGTGTGACTAATGTTAATCAGTTTTGAATTATGTAACGACCTTTTTCACTTCCTCCAAATTACGTGATTGTTTCATTAAAAAAAAAAAAGGAATATAAACCGTCCATGACTGATAAAACCTTGAAATAATTTTGGGTCTCAATCTCTAAACATGACTGATTTCATGGGGAAATGTCAATTTAATTATCATATTGAATATGACTTATAACATGGCATAACGTACATGACCTATAACGATCTGACCTATTTACCGGTTCTTATTTCGACGCAATTAGCAAAACGGGGTACTTGAAATACCTCAAATAATCTTCCAAAGAAAAATATAGGTATGAGTAAATGTCAATAAATCACAAGGGGCATTAACAAACTACTAATTATCGACTCAACAAACTGCAGCATATTCAACGAAGTAATGCTGCCATTCACAGACGCAGTACAAAAAACGAGGTTTTAAAAGAGGAGTAAAAAGATACAGAAGTTATATTGATCCCCCCCCCCCCCTTTTTTTTTCTTCTAAACTCACTCATCTTTACATAGTTGCTCAGCATTTTCTTCCCCAAAACTCAGCTTTACCTTATTGCCCAACGACAGTTCAGTGACAATAATAATAATAATAATAATAAAAATAATAATAATAATAATAATAATAATAATAATAATAATCATCATCATCATCATAATAATAATAATAGTAATGATAATAATAATAATAATAATAATAATAATAATAATAATAATAATAATAATAATAATAAAAATAATAATAATAATAATAACAATAATAATAATAATAATAATAATAATAATAATAATAATAATAATAATAATAATAATAATAATATTAATAATAATAATAATAATAATAATAATAATAATAATAATAATAATAATAATAATAATAATAATAATAATAATAATAATATAACAATTATTATTATTATTATTATCATTATTATTATTTTCATTATCATCTATTATTTTTTTTTTAAAAAAGGTTAGGGGGATAATTTGTTCCATTACCATACAGCCCAGGTTAAATTTCGTCAACGAGCACAGAATTAATGGCATATCTTTAAATTATAAAACTATTTTCATACATTGATAGACGAGTAACTCGCAAACCCTTCTTATATTAAGGATAGTTCTGTCACCTGTTGACTCAAGTGGTTACTTAGAATATCTGCTTAGGCATAATCATCGGTCCACAATTTTTTCTTGGCCTTGGGAATCGGCGTGCAATTACGAATTTTACTACTGGAACCGGTTTTAACTTTGATGGCTCCAAAAAAAAAAATCGTCTTGGTCGATTTTAATTTTTGCAATCAAGTAATATAATAATAGATGAGTGTCTATTGGTAATAGCCTTTATTTCTCCGCTAATCTGCTGGCTCTCCATAAGTAAAACAAAATCAGTCACTGAAGTAACTAGACACTTCAAGAGTTAGCTCCCTTTTTGTAACAAAAAACTTTCAGCGCTAAAAAGTACAATGATTAAGTATTAAAAATTATAGTTTTACAAATAAAATAAATCTTAATTTAGATTTATTTATTTTTGTAAATCAAATATAGATTTTCTAAATTATTTACAAATGCCATATTGCATACCTTGTCTTCATACATTACCTCTTTATGTATGTATGTATGTATATTATATATATATATATATATATATATATATATATATATATATATATATATATATATATATATATGTTCCAGGTTCGAGTGGAATTGCCAAAATGAAGGTCATTTAAATCGATCGATATTTGAAGGACGAGTTTTCTGGGCACATTCTTAAATATGTTTTTTTTTATACAGAGTATGGCAGTTAACAGGCTAACTTGCAAGCAAAGTACAAGGAAAGAACGATGCATATGATATGAGAAAATCATTGCCGTAAGTAAACTGAGAAAAACATTCTCGCGTTGGTCAGAAGACTCTTACGAGTACTTCAAATATCAACCTGGCATTTCCGATGGAAGTAAATGCTTTTTAAAAAACATATAATTGATTGATGATTTGATGTTGTTTTTATGGGTTTTAGACACTAGTAGGTCATTTCAGCACCTAAAATAGGGGGACGGGGGGGGGGGGGGGGGGGGGGACGGGGACGCTGTAAGTCAATAGCTAAAAGCACAACACCAAAGAAAAAGCAAGACAAAGGTGACTGGTCGAAATAAGGGAAAGAAGATTCCATGATCAATTCATCGAGGTGCGATGCTTTGACATTACCTAAAAGTCCCATCCAAGCACAAACAAAGGATCCCGCTATGAATGATTCGTTCAAATGTTTACACACTACAATATATTAAAAACTAATAATCATAAAACTACATAACAGAGAGATGATTTACAATGAAAAAATATCTTTCAAAAAAGGAACTAACACATTTGACTGCTTCCCTCTCACTAAGGATCCCCGCCACGACCTGGTGGTAAACTGAGCAATCTCAATCCAGAACACAGAAAGAGAGCAACATGAAAAGGGAAAACATATAATATGGAGGATAGAAGACACAACAAATGACGTACTACCCGCCATGGGATAAAGACGTAGATTTCAAGAGCAATCCATTCATGCGTCTAGTTTGAGACCACCTAAAATTCTTGCTGTGACAAGCATGAGATTCCTGTATTGAAGGACGCACTCGAACACTTGCAATGTGTTGTTTGTTTTTGTTTTTAATAGTTTTACGGTGCTTGTAACATGTTTAGGTAATTTCATCGCTAGTAAAAAGACAGAAAATAGATAGTCAAAAAAAAAAACAACAAAAAAAAAAACAAAAAAAAACAACAAAAAAAAGGTTTACGTGTATTAAAAACACATGAGAATAGGTAAGACAAAGGGCAATGGTTCAAATCGCGAACATATTATAGATACCAAGAGCACATCATCAGTATACTTTGAGATCACCTAAAAGTCTTATCCTGACACGAGCACAGGATCCCACCAAGAGGAATACACTAAAATGCTTACAAAACATATTTAAAAATAATAATAATAATAATAATAATAATAATAATACAGTGCATAAAGAGGGAAAAACAAATCTCACCTCCCAAAACTAATGCTATAAATTTGACTGTTACTGTTTCCCTCTCAGCCAAAGACTCCGACCATGGCAAGGACAAATCAAGTAATATCATTCCACAACAAAGATAGAAAGCAACTCTGAAAACAAATACAGGGGGATAAAAGACACAGCAAGTGACCATGGGGAGCAATTACAAGATACCCACTCACAACATAAGAAAACACGGACACCTTTCATAATTCAATGTAAGGCAACAACTCTTAAGACAAAATTGATCTCATAATTTGTCTTTATTTGTAATCCTTTAATGACTATTACAATTCGATAAAAACAAAAACAAACAACAGAAAAACAAACCTCACTAAACAAAAATAATAAAACACACACGCACATACACACATACACACTCATAAGTTAAAGAGGTAAATTTTTTTTCCCATTGAGGCAAACATAATGACATTCCTCCCATTCGAGACCAAATAATGAATCGATACTACAATGAGGATAAAAGGATTACGCTAGTCTGGTCTGCATGATAACAGTTAAGGTACATAACTCCTTTTTTGGGGGGGGGGGGGGGGGGGGGGGGGGCGACTTCGTACTCGAAATGTACCGAGTTTGATCAAATGCCGCTGCGCTGTGTGGCCTTCAGCAAACCACCTCACCCTTGCTCAGATGCACTGCGGCTGACACCTGGGTTATTCCAGTCTTCCTTTGGAATAGACCATAGAGACAAATTTCCCCTATCTTTCCTTTTAAATTTTAAATGAGCAAATACATTCATGTCTCCCCAATCTTGACTTGTTTGTTTTTATTTTTAAGTGCTTTACAGCACTTGCGATACATTTAGGTCATATCAGCGCCAGATAAAAGAAAGAAAATGGGATACCGTAGTAAAAAAAAATTTAAAATTACAATTAAAACACCCAAGACAAAAGGAAATTGGTTCAAATACGGAATAGACGTCGATTTCGAGAGCATACCATCAATATAATACTTTGTTTGAGATCACCTAAATGTTTCATCCAGACACCAGAAAAGGATCCTACACTCAAATTCAAATGTTTACAAGACATATTCAAAATATTTTTTTAAAAACAAATAAATATATATACCAAACTACCAGTACATAACAGAGAGATGATTTACAGGGGAAATATTATCAAAACGCAAAACTAACACTATGCACCCGACTGTTTCCCCCTAGCCAAGGACTCCGGCTGGGGACGGGACAAAACCAAGTTATCCCATTCCAAGTAAAAAACAGAAAGCAACTCAGATCACAGTTATGGTTGGGGGGGGGAGAGGAACAGCAAGTGACCTCCTGCCCACCATGGGACATGGGAGGTCAAAAGACCCCACCCAGTAATCATGACTTCTGTGATCATAAATAATCCAGATAGGTTAAGTTAAGACAAGACTTTCCCCCCTTCTTTGCTTGTACCTGTTGATTCTGAAATCTGGGAACAAGTAAATTTCAAGCTTCCATAATCTGTATTTTCAAACTTGAAATCACCCAACGCCATCTGGTGGCGACCAACTATGCTGTTACTAGTTACTCGTCGACTTTTTAACCGTATTCTAGAAATTTGGCCAGAAAATTCATCTTTAAATATCGATCTGTTTAAATGACCCTCATCTTGGCAACAAAACAAAAAAAAACATTCTCAAACCAGGGACCTCGGGAGATCCTATTTTTCACAGCTTTTTGTCAATGATAAATAAAAGTTATACAATGCAAAGTGACAAATCGTTGGCAACGAGTATGGCACGGTTTATGGAGACTTGACTGTATATGTAGAGCAATCACTTAGTAGTGCGCTACTAACCATTTGACAAGAACCATGACCTATTCTATATCCAGTCACCAACAACAGTTTTTCTCTCGCAATTCTTGTAGCCCTCAGATTGAAGCCATACACAGATCCTGATATGAATATGAATATCTTTGGTTCATAAATTTGATTTTGGCAAAGTAACGTAAAAGAGGCAGATTCGACTCTGATTTTGTACCAGTTGTTACGAAAGAACTCAGTACTGGCTCTGAATTGCATCCAATATCTATGTGTCAGTGCATGACATTATCAGTCGGAAGGTGAAAATTTTGGAATTTGAATTTTTTTCCCCCCCATTTTCTGAAAGAATATGCTTACCAGAGCACTTTAATCTTTATTTGAAGTAAATCAGATGATTTTTCATGAAGTTATGGTCAGAAGTATGGGAAAGGTATCCAGCAATTTTTCTCAAATTTCATACTTTTTCAACTTGACAAGCTGAAAAAAATATTCTAAAAGTGAAATTAAGCTTTGATATTTCCCGAAGATATACAAACATGGTTGATTTAATAATTTATGACAAGATCTCATTTTTGATAAAAATTGACCTTCTAACTAAAGTTAGCAAGATCTCAGTTCAAACATTTTCACCATCTGACTGATTATTTCATTCACTGTAACGTATATATCAAACACAGTGAATTTTGGATTTGCTTTTGTTTGTTTGTTTTTAAGGGTTTTACGACGCTTTCAACACATTAAGGTCATATCAGTGCCAGTAAAAAGGAAGAAAATAGGATTGTAAACAGTTCTAGAACTACAATTAAGGCACCCAAGAAAAGGTATGACAAAGGGGAATTGATTCAAAAGAAACAGATGTAGATTCCAAGAGCATACTATCAATGTACTTAGTTTGAGATCACCTAAGTCTCATCCAGACACAAGCACAGCTCCCCGCTAAGAGGAATGCACTCAAATGTTTACAAATCATATATAATATTTAAACAAAACATAATACAGTGCATAACAGAGAGATGCCATAACTATAAATTTGACTGTTTCCCTCTCAGTCGAGGACTCTGGCCAGGGCTAGGACAAAACCAAAAAATCTCATTCAAAGACAAAGACAGAAAGCAACTCACTCGGAAAACATATACAAGGGGATAGAAGACAGCGCGTGACCTTCTGCCCACCATGGGAGGTCAAGGACCCCACCCAGTTGTTGCGAAAGAACTCAGTACTTGCTCTGAATTGCATCCAATAAATCAAACACAGTGAATCTTGGATGGTGATTAGAGTGCTTCTTTCTTTTTGATGATATTCCAATACTAATGATTTTGGCAGAGAAACTTATTTATAAGAGATGATTTAGGTCCCTTTGAATATTTGAATAAATTGTCATCGATTTTGAGTTGTTATGTTTAGGTCTGCTAAATCCGGTTAGGAAGCCTGTTAAGTAATAGTACAATTTTTTCTGACAGAGGAAATGGCTAGGTACTCATTTTACACCTGAGTAAAGTGAGAGAATGTGAATAAAGAGCCTTTTCCAATGACTCAACTATGCACCAAGCTAGGCTTGAACCCAGGACCTTCCAGTCTGAAAGCGAGTGTCATACAGCAGACTACATAACGACACAAAAGAGACCAAAAAAAAATTTAATGTCAAATAAATTTACACAACTTGGCATTGTTGTCCAGAATGTGAATCTGGGGTTCTTTCATGAAGATTGGCAGACATTTTGAATGTTTAAAGAATGCATTATCTAATGACCTTTCAAATGTCAACTTCTTTCAATTTGCAGTGAAGCGAATATCTTTAAAAAAATTTCTTTGGATGAATAAAGTATTATTATTATTATTATTATTATTATTATTATTATTATTATTATTATTATTATTATTATTATTAAATCATCATTTCTCCAACCAATGACCAGGTTATAAGTGCCGATTAAATAATTTCAGGAGAGCAATAATGTTAAGTTGAAATAAAATTTAATTTAGGCATCCAAAAAGCTCCTTGCCCAGACATAAAGTAGTCCTATGGAGCTGGAGTTCTATAGCGTGAAACAAACAATTACAAATGAAAATCTCAACTCCACCCGGGATCGATATTGATTCCTTTATGTGTGAAGTGAGTGCTCTTTCAACTGAACTATCAGGTATCTCTTTCGCCCAGACACAAATCTGCCAATTCATCCAACTACCTTGTACATTGTATTCACAATTAATATCACTACTGGTAAGAATTGAATGAAATATAAAGTTTCAATGACGGATAATGAAAGGACAACTATGAGGAGATATACAAAGTCCCCACAAAATATATTTGAAAATTTGAAGCAAAATAATAAACTTATGACATACTATGAGCGCGAAACATTCTATGCTTAATGTTAAACAACTATTGGATCCACATGTTCATTTATTAAAAGTATAATATACTTCCCAATTTAATTTTCACAATGATCCTCTAAAAAGGAAGGAAATCATAATTTCCAATCTAATCCAAAGAAACCTTGGCCATAATATCTTACTCACTGCTCTGCCCTTTCAAGATCCAAAGGATGAAAAACATTCCATTAAATCCATCGCCTTAAAACAATAAATCATCTTCTTAATAATTCAAACTCGTTCACATCTTGTTTACAAAAATAAGAGCCAAAACTTGAAAGGAAAAATGTGAGTACTTTATTGTTTATTTTTCTTTTTTTTGTGTGTTATAAGATTAATTGAGTGTCAATTTCAGATCATAACACTATTCCTTACGATCTTCTGATAAAATATCTTTCTATTCCTTACGATCTTCTGATAAAATGTCTTTAAAATAAATTTTCAGAAAATGAATGTCTAAAAGTATGTATTATTGATCTTCTAAAATAGTATGTATCTACAGATCGAGGCATTCAACATAATATGTTACAGACAGAGGCATTCATTCATACAATATATGAAGAGAAAATAAATCAATGCACGTTAATCCTTGGTAACTTTTTCCTCCTTTTTTGAAAGAAAAGTGACAAAGACTATTGAAATAAAATACGAGGAAACAATTCACTGATCATCTTATCATTTATTCTGTAATTAAAATCGTGATAATATTCCTTCATTCCTTTTCTTTTTAAAAATTCCTTACAAATTGGAATCAAGATGTACAATGGGGAATAAAAACAATAAAGAAATATTTATGAACAAAGAATATCAATATATAAAAGAATAATACTAATTTTTAAAATACCATCTGACTTCCCTGTGTTTTGTTATGGAATAATTGGTACACAGCCCGTTTAACAATTATGATAAATATTACAACATTTACATGATGTTATCTTTCCATTTAATTTGAAGGGAACAGGAACAAATTTTAAAAATTAAAATGAGGGAGAGAACACAATGTCATCATTAAAATGGAAAGAAAGAAATAATGCCCGTGAGCTTAACATAAGTAATAAGTTCATAAATAAACAATAGCCTCTGCCTAAATCCAGCTGATATGAAAAAATGAAAATCTTAGAAACAGTAAACGCATTTACAGCACAAAAGATTTATCACAAACTTCAGGAGTTTCTTTCAAATTAAAAGGAAAAAGACCATCAATATTGGTATAGTCATGGTGTGTGACATGATCTGGACAAAGTCATCAAGACTGACTAATCTTGATTTGTTCCTCGTCTTCAATACCCGAATCTTCAGCAGCTATGTCAGTCTCCTCCTTTTGGCTTCCTTGAGCGTGTATGAACGAGGCAGACTCTTCTCCTCTCACCACTTTCTCATTGACAATGATATGAGTTATGTCTGATCCCGGGGCCTCAAACATTGAGTCGAGTAGTATCGATTCCTGACAAGAATTGAAAAGGCAAAAATTAAAATATTAAAATTTAATTAATATTTAATATGATCAAATCTGACTCAACACAAGGGAGAAAACTCTTTATGTCTTTGCTGATTCTAGGAGAAAAATCTCACATTTCAAACCACCGTTCCTGTGTTTCCTATCTTTACCTAGTTTTGTTCCAGCTACTCAAGGTACAGACTTTACAATTGTTTCATTTGAATGAGATATGTCTTCCTCTTGTAAAGTTTCTAATATCTTCAAGACAAACATTTAGGGACTAATCATGCTGCTGTAGATTGACAAAAAAACCTTTTTTACATTTGCCAAAAAACTGAAACTAATTATTACGAACCTAAATTCGTTAAATATTCTTACTCAGACTTCTTATGGATGTCATTGAACTCTCTCCTAACCAACCACTTTCCTGATTGCCCCCAAAACAGCATACTCACCAACATAGAAATTGATGTTTAAAACTCTAACCCATAAAGAATAAGTAAATGTTATACATAGATTTGTTCAGCAAAACAAGCTCTACAACACATCAGAATCATTAAGTTGTCATAGAAATATGTATTCTCTTTTCACAATCTAGTCAAATTTAAGAAGCCATTCGTTGACAGAGCACGTACAAATATCTAGTCAGGCAGGAGCATAATACTCTATTGAGTCCATGCCTTTTGAGGATGACAAAAAGTAGATCCACCGATCCAACTTTTGGTTAAGCAAAGGTCTATTCAAAACCATAAAAATGTGCAGTTAAAACAAAATGATAAGTCAAATAATGGAAAAAAACAACCTTGAATGCCTAAAATATGAAGACTAATTGTGCAGCTGGGTGTGTTTTTTATTTTTTTTGTTTTTAAGGGTTTTACGGCGCTTGCAACACATTAAGGTCATATCAGCGCCAGTAAAAAGGAAGAAAATGGGAAAGTAAAAAGTTCTAGAATTACAATTAAAGCACTAAAGAAAAGGTAAGACAAAGGGGAACTGGTTCAAATAGGGAACAGATATAGATTCCAAGAGCACACCGTCAAAGTACTTAGTTTGAGATCACCTAAAAGTCTCATCTCGACACAAGCACAGGTCCCAACTAAGAGGAATACACTCAAATGTTTACCAATCATATAATATAATATGTAAACTAAACATAATACAATGCATAACAGAGAGATGATTTACAAGGAAAAAAATATCATCTCCCAAAACTATAACTATACATTCGACTGTTTCCCTCCCAGCCAAGGAACTCCGGCAAGGATCAGGACAAAACTAAGTAATCTCATTCCAAGACAATGACAGATAGAAGACACAGCATGTACCTCCCTGCCCACTATGGAAGGTCAGGATCCCCACCCAGCTGGGTGTGTTAGATCTGGAGGAAAGTACTTTGCAATAGACTAACTAGGGTAGCAAGCAAATGCTGTTATTCATTCCACACCAAGGTAAAGTCGGGTAACTTTGTTGGCAGGGAAATTTGCTGTGACTCTGAACCCCCAAGAAATAATGCACTGTAGATATTTATCCTTTCACCCCTCAGCATCGGAATAGTCATTAAAAAGACAAGAACTGAATGTTAGTATTGCTTCAGTTTGCAGGCAACCAATGAGAAATCTTTAAAAGTCAAAATGACATGTCGTAATCAAGATGTTGTGATATTCTTGACTTTTCGACTGTAACGGCAATCCTACACTAAAGCTCCCCTGATATGATCATTTGAATGTGAAGGCACTGTTCACAAGATCATTGCAGTTTTCACTTTGTCACCATCCATATCCATCTTATTTTCATTTTAAGAGTAGATTCTCATCAGAAAAATAGTTCAAAAATATTTAAGACATTATTTCAAAATTATATACTTTCAGGTAAATTGGCCACACATCATTATCATTGCACAATAATTATTCTGAAGACGATCTTTTGCATGCAATATAAGCTGTTATCAAGCACTGAAATCTAAGTAGGTTTAGAAAAGAAAATATGAATATGTAAGTGGGTATAAAAACCAGAAATCAGTCGACTCAGGTGAGCATGGCCAGCTGGCTATGATCTCATAACTTTGACATTGTAATGTGACCACAGGAAGGAACTTTACATACAACATCACACTCGATTCAAATGCGAATAAATATTTGTCAATAGGCAGTATCGGAAAATGTAAAGAGATTTGAGGACAAAAAGTGCATAGCAGCCAACTTTTCAAGGAGCAAAAACAGAACCTCCCAATGAGATCCAACGCTTCGACTTCACACAGCACAATATCATAACCATGATGGCAATTAATTAATCTTGGTGCCTATATAATAATTACACAAATCATAAACCGCAGCTTACCTTTGAAACTGTACATCACAGCTTAATGCCTGCCAATAAATATAGTCCAGGAAATTATTGGAGTTTAACTTCTACTTTAGTAGCAGCTTTTGCCCTCTTCAGAAAATCTGACGTAAATTCAGTTTCATAGCAAAGCGTGGAGTCTGATTTTACAATAAGAAGGGTAGCCAGCACATCTGTACTGAGGGTTCCTCTAAAATTGGTTTTGTTCTTCCACACTTGACTAAACACGTACTCACATTCATCAATTTGAGTGAGGAATGGTCAGTAGTCCTAACATGAAGTGTGCAAGCCTTTGAAACTTCAACACCCCAGGAGAATCAACAAATTGAGGAAAGCTGAAGGAATTTCTGATTTTAAAAAAAGCTTTCAGTGCTATATATATTGAATTCACACTCTAGTTTGTCCATGGCAGTATTAAAAGTTTCTGCATCCTTTACAAGGACTAAAACACTTAACGTTCTGGTAAAAAACCTTACTGAGCTGAATGAAACAACTGTTCTTGGATACAACCCCAACTCAGCATGTTTCAGGTGAATTCTTTTGTTTTGTTTTAAATTTTAATTAGCAGGTCAAATCATAACAATTACAATTTTATCGTGGCAGTAGGCCACTATGAAAGTTTAAGAAATGGAAATTGTTCTCCATATTGTCTTCTAGGGGAAAAAATAAGAATAAAAACTCGTGGTGAAGTTACCCGCCGGTAGCGGCGAATTTAACCGACAGCAGTGGCAGTACAAAAACAGCTCTTGTGAATAACATACGGTATAAATCTACGTTAACACTTCATAAAAATACAGTTAATAGGCCAGGTGAACCTATTGTCAGTATCCGGGTTTCCCGATTGGCATATTAGTTACCCCCTTTTATCCTATAGAAACTGGAGTAAACTCCAGCTCGTTGGGCCTAATGGCTCTGAAGGATTACTATTTTTTTTCTGTCAGACATACAAGCTTTATTTCGAATCACGAATTTGGAAGCCTATAAGTTGAATTAATTATATAAAAAAATACAAAAATTATAAGAATTACGAGTTCATTGAATATGTTGATGGAGAATATGTTGATGGATAAAAGATACTAAATTATAAACTGTAGACAGACAACTAACCATAATGGCCCTTAATCCTCTTGCCCCTGTCTTCCTCTCTAGGGCCAGCTTGGCAATGGCTACTTTGGCATCATCTTTCAGTTCAAGGTGAATCTGAAAAATTCAGAAATTGGCAAAAATTCATATTTTATTTCTGCTTTGGCATTGCAGGGTGCCCATGGAAATCAACCTGTAATAAATCCGACCATGCCCTCAAACATCCAACCAGCTTCTGACAGTTCATTCAATTTTGGGAGAACAAACGAAGCCCTCCGTCTGAAAGCGGTATTATGTCAGAATGAACTAGGTGATAGAAAAAAAAATTCTAGCCACAAATGTTACAGTGAATGACATAATCAGTCGGTGAAAAGGCTTGAACTGAGATATTGCCAAGTTTAATTAGAAGGTCAATCTTTATCAAAAATGAGTTCTTGTCATAAATGATTAAATCAATCCTTTTTGTACATCTTCGGGAAATATCAAAGCTTAATAATTTCACTTCTAAATATTTTTTACAGCTAGTCAAGTTGAAAAAGTATGAAATTTGAAAAAAGTTGCTGGATACCTTTCCGATACATCTGACCATAATTTCACAAATATGAAACTTCGGGTTAATTTCTATTCGTTTTGGTGGAGAATCAATACATTTTATTTCATTACTGACACCTCAAAGTTCTTATTTCTTACCAATTTAATTTTTAATTCACTTTTAGGGATCCAGTTCATGAAACATAATACTGTTATGAGATGGTGGGTCAAAAATGAGAGGAAGAAAAAACAAGAACCAGAAATTGAGTATAAATCATACCCATATGTTTCTAATTGCATCAAAGTAATAGATTGAATATCATTATATATAATATATGACAGGTTTTTTTCAATCATCAAGCATCAACATCGGGCTATTCAACAAGAACATATAACTACGTTTACAATATGCTTCAACAGTCACTTCCCCCGTAATGACGCATAGTAACTTAGTAACTGACTTTAAACTATCGGAACAAAGGCGGACGCTCTTATGAAATACTTCTCCGACGAGCATAAAAGTGTACCCAGAGGAGAAAAACATCATAAATATGATTATGTTTTGACTTTTATACATTCTGATTACATGACATATGAAAAGTTGTAGCCAGCATGAATAATAAAAAGTACCAATTTTCTTTGTTTAGAACCACACTGCTCGCCATTGCTGGGCGACGTGACATCAGACTATTGGTTTTCATTTTTATTATCTTGTAAAGTTAAAATATCAATTTATTGAGTTAACAGTTTTGCTACCTATACGATAACAATTTTATTTATTTTACAGTATTGAATTATTCATATAGATACAATTACGGCTCTGAAATCAATATATCAGCTAGCTGTAGTATTAAATTGATGATGATGATGATGATGATAATGTTGTAGGCAATTATGATGGACTGTTGTGGCAGTGGTGGCGGCTTATATTATGAAAATATGGTCTAAGGCTAAGGGACAAGTTCAGGCTTCTGACAACATTTATTACAAGATGGAGAGATTGGTTTAAGTTAGAAGGGAAAATTGTCCTTTGGAAAAATTACATGTTTAAAATCCACTGATATATATCAAGCAATATCCTGGGCAAAATGTAATTGTTTCACATAAGGTCAAAGAAAAGACAACAAATATAAGAAGATGGAATAGACAGCAAAAATTCATCTCCCCTAAAAACCCTGCCGGAGGCAAATATAGAAAAAGCCAATGATAAGAAGAAATAAAACTATTTCAAGGATGCTAATTTTGTAATTGTGGTGTGCTGCCTAATATTTTCACATAATTTAATTTATTTCAGAAAAGACAAAACTAAAGCCAGTGTTGTTTTGTCATATTATAAAAATAGAAATCACTCCATGTGACATGTGACCAGCTGTCTGCAAATGGCTTTGCATCAGGGTAAAGACGATGATTAATAAAACTGAATTTTAACCTTAACTTATAGAATTTGAATTAAAATAAATTCCCTTTATTGAGGAATGTGTGTTGTGTCTCCTACAGGGATGTCCGTTACCGAAAAGAAGAAAAAAAAAGCCTGAAATATTTCATGTAAAGACTATATGAAACTAGTTCGCGCAAAACTTCTCTTCATTGCCCTTCAATTATTAAAAAAAAAAAATATCTCAACATCCCACCTTACTGTTGCCATTTAACAACTAATAATGTCATCTTTTAAAAAACAACAAAAAAATAAAGTCTCTAGCAAAAACCAAAAACAAACAGAGACGGAAGATTTCAAAAAGTCGGCTTTAGCGGGGGGAAAAAAAGGACGTCCTTGCTCCTAAGCTTCAAGAACATTTCCTTCAATGATTCATACAGACCTAATACCAGAATAATGTGATGGATCACATGTAAGCAGAGCTCAAGCTAGCTGTCTGGAGATCATAGCCTGGTGATACATTATAGACCAAAGAAGATTAACAACAAACCTTATCCATCTGGAAAAGTGCCTGGTACTGCGGTACGAGAGCATTACGTGGCTCCACCAATATTTTTACCAACATATCCTCAGTCAGACTGTGGAAGGGAACAACAACAGGCAGGCGGCCGACAAACTCTGGTATCATGCCGAACTCTATCATGTCACGGGCTTCCACCTGAAAGAAAAATAAAAATCTAGAATTAATCATGTACTTAAATATTTTTAAGACACTGAAGTATTAATGACAGTAATAATAATAATAATAATAATAATAATAATAATAATAATAATAATAATAATAATAATAATAATAATAATAATAATAATAAAATAACAATAATAATAAGTAAAAAAAAAAAAATAATAATAATAAAACAGCAACAAAGGAGAAAGCAGTCAAATGTGTCTGCACTAAATTAATTGGAAATCTGACATTTATTTCATTTTGATCAATTTTCTAGGTTCCCATCCTTCACATTTGCGTCTCAAAATAAAGAAAAAGTATTTCATCAAGTATGCAATGTGAGAGAAGATACATTTCATTCAGGTTCTTAACAAATAATAGCTATAAATTCCAATTCCTGACCTGTCTGAGCCAGGCATCTCTTTCTTCGTTGTCTTGTGTGGCATCTGATCCTTCTGTGACATTCTTGACATCTGCCTCAGTGGCGGCACGTCTCCCTTGAGATGACGAGGCCTGAGTGCCAAATCCTAGGTACTGGGAATAGTAAAAGAGAGAGGACTGGTTTAACAATGTGAAAACGGATATCCAGTAATCAAATGACAACTATTACTTGCAAACAACCTTGTGCAGCATGCAAGTAAAGACTTGATTCTACTTCGTTAACAAAATATATCCAATATTAATAGTGTCCATGGAAGCTTAGCCATTTGAAATATTTATTCTGAAATAAATAATAAAATACTGTGCTATTGTGCTATGGGTAAAGCATGCCCATATAACAAAAATAATATAATATATCCTAATAATATATGAAAAGAGATTAAGTCTCTGAAAAAAGGTACAAAAATATGTATAAAGGCCCTTCCCAGTTTATTGCCATGTATTCTGTGCCTGAACCAGAAGACTTTGCCTTTAGGTCAAAGCTAGCTGGCTGCATTGTCACTTATGCTCAAATTGCAATGGCAAAACCAATCATGATGTTCGCTTTCAAGCAAGAATATTACCATGAATAAAACTGTTATACTTTGGATTTAAAATGAAATAAGTGTTTAGTATAAACAAACAGTGCTCTACACATTATGTTCCCTGTTGTGTTAAATTGTAAAGATGTCTGTGTGCATTGCGAAATAATTTTTTTCTGAGATGATATTATAAAAGATCCACACATTTCTATTAATGTTAATTATATTTGTTCGAGCAATGTAAAGATTTTCCATTTTGTGGACAATAAAGATTTATTACTACTTCAATCAATCAAATATAAAAATATATCTAAACCAACTTTTTCGTTTTTCCT
Organism: Berghia stephanieae; assembly: GCF_034508935.2. Taxonomy (NCBI): domain Eukaryota; kingdom Metazoa; phylum Mollusca; class Gastropoda; order Nudibranchia; family Aeolidiidae; genus Berghia; species Berghia stephanieae. Next base: position 39,558,143 of record NC_088361.1, read on the forward strand.
TCTACTGATGATCCTGTCCAAACCATTGAAGGCACCTGAAGCGACAAACAGGATGTTAGTGGTGTCCACCTGCACAGTTTCACCTCGCAGTTTGCGGGAGTTTCTCTCAGGTACATTGACAATTGTCCCCTCCAGCATTTTGAGCATTCCCTGCTGGACACCCTCACCTCCAACATCTCTCAGCTGGTGGATCCCTGGCACGGATCCTATCTTATCCACCTCATCCAGAAAGACAATACCTTGAATGATACAAATCAAAATTTTAATTGTCCAAAATGAAAATAAAAATATATGTAGTGATACATCTTCCTCATTAAATTCAGTATGTGCTTGATAAAACATAGTGATGACTTTGCACAAAATAAGGACAAAAAATGATAATTCTAAAACACGCAATACAAAAAGTAATACAGAAGATCTCATTGTTTTAGATTAAAATAATAAAAATGGGTGTATTAGGGATACAGAGCGTCTTGACGAAATTTAATGCAAAATAATGCACTTTCACATAAATCCAAACACTGCACGGATTGACAAGCAAATAAAAATATCTGAATAGCATTTTTAAAGTTCTTTTTGAGGAGGCAAATTTATATCAGTTTTATTTGAAATATGCCTCGAGAGAGTAAAATAAGACATCTGACAGATTAAGAGGGAGAAAAATTCTTAACAAGCCAATCAAATCTCTGCAGATTTGAATTTAATAAATATATGTGACAATTCTCACCTTGCTGCGCCTTATCCACATTGTAATTGGCATCCTGCAACAGTTTGGCAATGACACTCTCAATGTCTTCCCCCACATACCCAGCCTGGGTCAGAGTAGTGCAGTCACAGATTGCAAATGGAACATCCAAGCACCGAGCCAGTGTCTGAGCTAGGAGGGTTTTGCCTTTGGAGAAATAGAGAAAGGACTAAATATATCCCATAATTACAGTTTCAATTCATGGACATATACTGAACCTGTGCAGCTGCACTTAAGCCTGGTGTACACTTTAATGCTTTATTTTGTATTATTCTAAATGACATGCATACAACTTTCACAATAAGTGTTCAGAGGTGCTGAAAAATTGAATTCATTATCAACTCCAGTGTCATATTCACTTGATAATGCCATATTCTAAGTACACTGCTACATTACACAAACACATCTCTACAGACTGACACATCAGGAAAATGAAATTGGTATTCTTCAGGTTTACAATAAATCAAAATGAGTGGAACAAAACTTATTTGATTTCTTAATCTTGATCTCATCTGAGATTCATTTGTTGAAATGAAAATGCTTTTACTATTTTTCATAACTGATGGAGAAACTTGCAAAGTCTGGGTAAATCTGATGCTACGAAAGTACGAGGCACATTAGGTGATAGATCAAGAACCTCAGAGAGCTGCTTTGAGTCGATAAAATTGTTTTGAAAAAAACTAGTTAAGTGTCAAAAAAATCCAACTTTGCAAGAACAATGGGGTTTAAAAATATAGAAATGAAGTACATAATCGTCTTGAAGTGTTATGTATAGATGTATTAAATCTCACCAGAACCAGTAGGACCCAACATGAGAATGTTACTCTTTTCCAGCATCAATTCATGGGATTTTGAGTCCAGAATGTCAGACTTCTTACTTGTGTCTTCACTCTGGGAGGGTTGGTGGGCAGAGGTACCTGGTCCAAGTGGCCCAGTCACAGCAATCTGTAGCATGTCTGCAAAGGCAGATAATAAGCCATAAAGTAATGAAAATGAATGTCAATACTTTCAAAGTAGACAAAAATTAGAAAAGTTCTTCACAACTGGAGCTAACCACGGAGGCGAATGTACCTATCTAAAATCATCCAGTTTAACTTAATGCAAAGGGTAATTGAAAGAAAAGTATGACATCATGGGTCTACTGAAATTCTTCGTTGTTTTGAAGTTTCAATTGAAAACATGAAATATATACAAAATTACAAAATAATGCATTATATATTGCCTGACAGAAGAAGAAATTCACTAGGCAGACACTGATATTTATAGGTGCATATGCCTATTATCATGATCCTTATGGTATTCGCAAATGGGCTGACACTGAACACAAGCTTACCTCTGGGTGAAAATGTGTGCGGGTATAGTTGGCCAGATGGAGGTGTGCTATTTTCGGCCTGTTTCTGGGCACTGGAACTACCATTGTTGCCTGAGGAAGCTGGCAAGTTATGGTATATTCTCTTGTAATGATTGTACACTGCTACAGACAAGACTTTTTTAGCATGGTCCTGTCCCACCACAAACCGGTCCAGGAATTCGTATATCTGTCATTAAAAAATAAATAATGATAACAATAATAATAATAATAATAATAGTAATAATAATAATAATAATAATAATAATAATAATAATAATAATAATAATAATAATAACAATAATAACTAATAATAATAATAATAATAATAATAATAATAATAATAATAATAATAATAATAATAATAATAACAATGATAATAATCATAATAATAACAAAATCAAAAACAATAATAATAATACTACTAATAATAATAATAACACTGCGGCCAACTTTTCAAAGATAGACTAGTACAAAATATAATCTAGATTTAGAGCTTTCTCTGTTCCTCGTTTTATTTTGCTAGACAAAAGAGCATAATCCTGAGACATGCAATGGCCATTTCCATACATATCACAGTCCAGTTTTTTTATTTAAATATTTTTTTCTCCAGATTATCAAATCAGTACAGTCAGTAGCTATGTAATAATAAAGATATAGGTATAGCATTTCTATAACTAGTATATTTTGTGAATTTGTATTGACTTGAGTTTAAGGGGTAAATAATAGGAAAGTAAAGTGTCAAAAACAAAAGAAGCAAGAAAATTTACTGTGTAAAGACCTTATAAAAATATTCTTGCGCAAAGCTTCTCTTCATCAAATGGTATTACCCTTTAATTATAATTCAAAAGATATATAAATAACCATCTTGCTTCCCCTTAACTGTTGCCTTCCAACTTTAAAAAAGAAATCTAAAAATCTGATAACAGAAATTTTCAACAAGCCGGTTTCCGGCTTTATCCACGAAAAAGCATCCCTGTATCTATCATCATTTAGAGTACAAATACAAACCTTTTTAGGAGGAGGAGGTGACATCTTCTTTTCCTGAATTTCTTCAGTCTTTAAATCTTTGATGCTCTTTTTGGAGTCAGTTTCAGAAAGTACCACAAAGAAATGATGACATTTTTCACACTTGACAAATCTGGTGGAAGCTGTATCGGAAATTTAAATTTCAACAAATAATTTTAAAATTAAGTTACAACATGGTATTTCAAGAGGTGCGATGTGATTTTAGTAGAAATAAAACCACCATGAACATTTTCTTTTAAAAATCAACAACATAATGACAAATCTGAAAAGTAAGAAAAGTAAAATTATTATATTTTTGTAAAAATATGATCCAATAATACCAATATTACACAAGGCACCCCATCACTAAAATCAAGAGGCTTTACCACCAACCCTTCTCCTCGAGGTCTTGACTCAAATCTTTGAAAACCACTGAAAATTGTAGCAATTGACATACAAATACCAAAAAAAAAAAAAATAAAAAAAAAAAAAAAAAAAAAAAAAAAAAAATAAAAGAAAACGAAACGAAAAAATGCATAATAACTTATGCATCAGTTATCATTATTTGATTATTTTTTTAATTAGCATCATATCATCATATCATCACCATGATGATTATTATCATAAAATCAGCATATAATCTTTAAGAAACCTAATTTTAAAAAATAGAATTTACTCCATTTCACTTTGTCTTTTCACTTTTTTATAAAGAATAAATCAATTATGTTAATCCCTATCTTCTTAAATTGAATGATACTTCATTATAATAAACTTAAACTATCACCAGGCCAAGTTTATTGTTAATGAGGTTGATTTTCTTTTTCTTTTCTAAAATGGTTTCTGCATAAAGCACTTTAATTCCGTCAAAACAATTATCCTCCTTTAATTTTATTATTCAATACACAGGAACTTCAATCGCTGGTCGAATATGTCATTTTAAAAAACCTTAGATTGATTAATTATATATTGAGCTTAATCGATATAATACACGATGAAAGCACAAATATGATCTGAGAACAGAGTGCAAAATATGATTTGATGTAAAAATTTCAAGCAAATCTTAAAAACCAAAACTAAAATGTTACAGAAAACCAGAAGAGAGGCCTTTGACCTACTGAAATTATTATAGTAATAAATATGGTTCTTGAAATTCCGAACACTGCACCTGTTTGTTCCACCACAGATCAAACCTCTCACTGCCAGTTCATTTGATTGCGGGAAATGTTATTTTTTAAAAGGAGGAATTCCTCCAGTGACACCACAATCGTGGATTTCCGCTGATCCGATGGCGGAAACCATCAACAGTACTGAATTGTTGTTTATGTGTTCTATTTGCTTTTGCTCCTTTGTGTCAATGACACTGTATTAAATATGATTTCGTTTAAATCTTGTAAATAGATGAAGCCCTACATAAATGCTTTGAATTATTATTATCATCATCATCATTAAAAACATGCGACAATATTGATATAATTTATAAAACTAATCACACATACAAACAAATGTCTCCACATGGGTGCATGGGTCCCCACACTTAGGACAACAGAGTTGACCCTTTTTTCCATTTCCTTTTCCCGACCCTCCTGTCTTGGACTTCTTCTCTCCATCTGTAACATTACTAGAGCCATTGGTGTCTTTCAAGGATCCAGTGCTGTTATGTATGTGCTTGTTGTTGTTATTGTCACCATCATCATTCCCATTCTTAGATCCGCTGCTGGACATGAACCTGTTTGCCATGAAGTACACAGTGGCAGAGGGGCCACCTGGGTTACAGCTAGATCTTGGCTGAGCAATCTGTACAAATTCTGAGGAAATTGAATATAACTCCATTTTCATAATAATATTATAATAAAATCAAAGTGTTAATTTCAAGCTCTTTCAGCACATTTTTGTGTCCCTCAAAAACCATGAGTCTTTTTATTTATAAGTCCATGACAGGTCTAAAGAAAAAGAGCAGTTCAAAGATATTATTAGAAAGGAAAAAAAAAAAAGAAACTGCCTCGAATGAGATTTTAATCCATGCTATTTCAGTTATGAGGGGTAGTTTTTCTCGCACTGCCCTATGTTACTAACGTATGAGTCCTTTCTAGATTTTTAAGCATTAAAGAAAAACAAACAAAAACACAGTGATTAATTCTACATTTTGGTATCAACACAAGTCAAGTGCACACCAATAAAATAGATTGAACCTGATCATGGGCTTGCCGTTCAACTTCAATCCAACATTTTAAGAGGATTGATTGATAATTGAAGAAAAGATGTCCCAAACAGAAAACAGTTGTAAACACATACTGAGAGAGAGAGAGAGATAGAGATAGATAGATAGATAGATAGATAGATAGAGAGAGAGAGAGAGAGAGAGAGAGAGAGAGAGAGAGAGAGAGAGAGAGAGGGGAGGGTGAGAGAGAGAGAGAGAGAGAGAGAGAGAGAGAGAGAGAGAGAGAGAGAGAGAGAGAGAGAGAGGGAGAGAGGGAGAGAGAGAAAATGCAATTGACTTACTTGATCCAGCACGAACATTATTCAGCAAGATACGGCCACACCTTGCAGCGCTTGACATTTTGACAATATTATGTCTTAATTCAGCAGGCTGAGATAACAAATTTTACTAAAACCATCTGAAAAAAAAAAAAAAGAGATAAAAATTGACAGGATTATACCATTCCCCCCCCCCCCCCCCCCCCCGCCCTCTCTTTAATGGAATTTGGATACTTTTTTTAAAAAAAACTTTGCTATCATTATCAGTGTCATACAGGAATATATGACGAACAAAAAGTATTTTGCTATTTTCATTTGACAGCTGAGAGAGCTTAACACATCTTAACAGAAGCAAATAATAATTTCTCTAATAGAAATTCGTAATTATTTTCTAGGTTTAAAGATTGTTTTCTAATATCACATTCAATTGCTTATTCTGACAATAATACAATTTCCCTGATTCCACTTCTCCAACTTGAATTGTTGCCTGCCACAACCTGTCTAACACATGAAAACACTAAAATCTGTTCCCATTTGACAAATCCTAGGTCAGACAGATAATTTTCTCTTTAGCTTTACATCATTGATCTCTACAGTAAACGCTAAATACCTTAATTTGACCTTTTAAAGCAATTTTTTTGAGAAATGGAATTTCCCACTTAAATGCCAGAATGGGTAAGTCATCTATCTTAGAAACCTTGTTGAAATCGACGCTGTGTGTTTGAATCCTGGCTCTGCCACTTTCTACAGAACGTTGCAAATATCATAACACTTCATTGGAATCAGAGATGATAATAACTATCAAAACAACAAATCAAAACTGGTGGAAAAATATCGAGCACATATATGAATGTTAAGTTACACAACTGTGTGTTGATAAACAGTTCAGTGGGTTAGACCACCTTTCATTTTGTTCCTTTTTGCTATCACTATCACTCCATATTCCATGACTGTTAAGTGTTGACGATTTACCAAATGGCACGGTCTGAGGCAAAAAGAGGAAATGAGAGAGAGAGAGAAAAGAGAAATGAAGGAGAGAAAAGAGAAAGAAAATCTGAGAAATAAAGAAAACGAGTATGAGAGAGAGAGAGAGAGAGAGAGAGAGAGAGAGAGAGAGAGAGAGAGAGAGAGAGAGAGAGAGAGAGAGAGTATTAATATTAATATTAATAACTTCACTTTGTGGCAATACATCACTTCATGACACTAACGTTACTCCGTGGCAGTTAAAAGTACACATGGGTCGTTGATAATCTGACATGGTCCTTGACAATTGTCAACTTACCACTGCCACTGAAAACTGGCCACTGCCATTATAATTCATATTATTGACATATTTTTCGACTTATTAAAACTTTTTCTACCAATACCAATGTGTCTGTGTATAATAAAAAGCCTGGCCATTTTTTGTTGTTGGACAGATACTGTCTGTGGATAATCGTCTACGGTTATTGTCAGACATGTCAATGTGTGAAAGAACTTTGACTTTAATTATGATGATTACGAAACGGCAGTTCATGTTCCCCATTCTCTCATCCCTTTACTTTATGAATTCACGGATGCCGAATTCACTTAACTTTTATTTTGATCCTACCGTTTTATTATATGTCCTAAACCCTCATAAGATTAATACAAAACTGTACTCATGTGAAACTGAAAAACTCAGGTTCCAGCGGTCTTAGTCTTAGTCTTTGTCATAAATAGCAGACATCTTTCACTTTCATTCACGTAACATCATAAGAAGTCGTTAAAATAATGTATTATATGTCAGTTTAAGTCCCGACACAGAGTTTTGAACTTACAAAGACACTGTCCTTTTTCTGATCATGCCCCTCACAGTACAAATAAAGGTAAATACTATGATGTAATCAGCTTTCCTTTTGTAAACAAGGTTATTATGCTCGATGATAACTTGAAAAGACAACTGACAACAGAGGAGACACTGGACACAGATTATGAAAACGGAAATGACCTTTTTACTTTTTCCTGAGACCAAAGGTACGCCAGGTAATTTTTTCTTATCCGCCAAATATAAAGGTGGCAAACCAATTTAGAATACATAATAATAATTTAGATATAATAATATGTTTATCAAAATATTGTTGTTTTTTTATGTTTGGAGGTAGATAATGGATATTGAGACTGAATTTGATATAATGTTGAAATCTGAAGACGACGCCGATTCCATAGACACAGCTTGCAATTTCGTCGCCCGGATTGATATTGAATAAATTACTCTAGGACATGTCCTAGAAGATCGGAGGTAAAGACTTTATTTCATAAATTGCATTTTAAATCTTTTTGTTTTTGTTTTTGGTCCTTGGCGACGTGCCTTATTTGCAGGTCTGATAACCCTAGTTCTCATGGGATCGTTGTAGTAATGGAAATCTCCAAAGAGAAAAAGAAATGACGCGAAATATTGTCCATTACAACAATATTAACCTAGGCCCATAAGTGTTTTCTCAAACCTGAATTATATATATATCTATATATTTTATTATTATTATTATTATTTTTTTTTTAAAGACTATGAAACTGAAACGACCTTCTTTGCTCTGAAACCTCTGATTTTTTAATGAAAAGGGATGCAATCACGTCGATAATTACAATTTTGAATATTTTGCTTTGTTTTTGCTGATACCGATGCATTGCAAATTAACGAAATTAAAGTTACCCATCACAATTTAAAAGTAAGAGTTATGCTTACTTAAGTTTACATTACTTTTCGCTTTTGCCATTATGTTTGACTTCAAATATCAATAAATTTGAATGAATCTAAACATTTCAAAAATTGTTAAATCTTAGACTTCAAAATTAATCAAAGGTTCGAAAAATAAATGTTGACAAGTCAAGACTGCTTTTCGCTCCATCGATATTTGGTTAAATATTTCTGACCAAAATGAAAGATAAATGTTTTGTCAGTGCGCAGCATAATATAAGTCACATGACCAAAAGTGACCTAAGGTCTGAAAGCGGTATTGTGCTGCTATGTCGTCTTGTGGTAAGATACTCGCTTTCGGATAGAAAGGTCATGGGTTCGAGCTTCGCTCGGCGCAAAGTTCAGTTCTTGGAAAAGGCTCTTTTCTCATATTCTCTCACCGTATTCATGTGTAAAATGAGTAACTGGCCGTTAACAGCATTGTCTCTGTCGAAAAAATGCATTATCGCCTAACAGGCGTCATGTCTCGTTCTATATGTTACTTGTTGCTGTTGGTCAAGGACCATTTGTAAAGCGCTGTGAGCACGTTTAGCGGATATTGCTCTATATAAAAGCTCAAGTTTAAAGCGCAAGCTTATTAGGCCAGGGTGATGAAAATTGAATTTATAGCCACATATATGCAACTTGCTGTTAATTTCCATTCCTTATGGTAGTTAGTTGATATATGTTTGTTACATTGAAAAAAATACAAAGTTCGAATTTCCGGCCATTTTTATTCTAAATTCACTTTTCGGTATTTGCTTCACCACTATATAATTCCGGTTTTGAGCGATAGCATTTCAGTCACGCTTCAATAAAAAAAAAAAAAGAAGACATATATCTAGTTAAAAATACACACAAAAAACTCGTGGTGAAAACAACGACTGTTAGATAAATAATCATATAATGTATGATAGGGGTCTTTGCTACCTTAAGGAATAAATTCATTTTGATACAAAAATTGCTTTCATTTTATGAATAAAACTCACATGTATTAACTCTCACCTCTCTCCTCTCCTTTCTCTTTCTCTCTTCTCATCATCTCTCTCTCTTCTCTCTCCTCAATCCTCTCTCTTCATCATCTTTCATCTCATCATTCCTCTTCATCATCAGTAGCATCATCATCATCATCATCATCATCATCATCATCACCATCATCATCATCATCATCATAATCATCATCATCATTATCATCTTTACTACTAGAATCAACACAATCGTCAACATCATCGTCATCATCATCATCATCATCATCATCATCATCATCATCATCATCATCGTCATCATCATCATCATCATCGTCTTCGTCGTCGTCGTTATTATTCTTTTATCAATAAAATGTATATATTCCGTCATAACCACAAAGAAAGTTATCCCAATTGTTAAAAAAAGAGACAAAGATAATTGCTTTCAACTCTTTGGTAGGACATTACTACGTCATCGATTACTTTCCACCAGATCTAACAGACCTGGCTTGGTGGAATGGGATTCATTAAAAAGATAATTCTTGACTCAAAGTTGGATCAACACTTTGCTTATTAGGCGATTGTCGTACGAATTGAACAATCGGAATCCTATTACTATCAATTTAAAAACACACACAAAAAAACCCCCATTAAAAATAACAAAAAGCAAAACAAAAAAAAACCCACACAAACCCCCCCCCCCCCCCAAAAAAAAAAAAACACAAACAAACAAACAAAAAAAATAAATTTAAAAAAAACAAACAAACAAAAAACAAACAAAAAAATACTAAAAACATAACAGAACAAAACACATATATTAAAAGAAACAAACAAAACACAACTGGCTGGGGTTCCTGACATCCTATAGTGGACAGGGAGGCACTTACTGTCTCTTCTATCCTCCTATTTCTGTTTTCCAAAATGATTTCTGTCTTTGTCTTGGAATGAGATTGCTTGGTTTTGTCCTGGCCCTGGCCGGAAACCCTGGCTGGAAGCGAAACCGTCTAATGTATAGTTAGAGTTTTGGGAGTTGATATTATTTGTCTTGTAAATAAGCTCTCTGTTATGCACTGGATTTTTTTTTGTTTTACTTATATAGGTATCATTTGTAAACATGTGAGTGTCTTCCTCTTAGTGGAGACCTGTGCTTGTGTCAGGATGAGACATTTAGGTCAAACTAAGTACACTGATAATGTGCACTTGGAATCTACATAATATGTTCACTATTTGAACTAATTCCCCTTTATCTTCCTTTTCCCTAGAACTTTTTACTATCCCATTTTCTTCCTCTTTACTGGCGTTGATATGACCTAAATGTGTTGCATGTGCCGTAAAACCCTTTAAAAAAAAAAAAAAAAAAAAAAAAAAAAAACACACACAAAAACAAAAAACAAAAACAAACAAACAAAAAACAAACAACAAAAAAAAAACAAAAAAAAAAAAAAAAACAACAACAACATGCACTTATTTCAGCTCAACAAAGGGGAAGGGATGCAACCACGTCAAAATAATTAAGGGTGTGAATAGCATTGATTGACTATTCCCCTTTCATAATTACATATTTCCATATTGTTACGATTGTGTTGTTTGATGGATAATATATGTATAGATTAATATCTAAATAAATGAAAGTGAAACTAAATGAATAAACATATTGAAATATTGGAAATGTCTATTAATTCACTGTTCTTAGCGTCTTGAATGTATTCCATGTGGATCAACATTCTCATTTTACATAATGGCGATGGATCACCCGCTAGAAATGGATTTATTTACTCGCGCTTTAACAATAACTATCACTGCCTATATCCAGATACGTATTTACACACTAGTCAGATGGAACTATGCATTAATTGAGCGGCATGGCCAAACACACAAAGCTGTGGCAGATTTCTTAATAATATAATAAATAAAATAAAATTCCCTTTATTCAACCCATAGGGGAAATTTGTCTCTAGGTTCTATTCCAAGGGAAGACTGGAATAACCCGGGCGTCAGCCGCAGTGCAGCGCCGCAAATTGAGCTAAGGCGAGGTGACTTGCTCAAGGCCACACAGCGCAGTGCGGGTGATCGAACTCGATACCTTTGGGGTAGGAAGCAAAAACCGTACCGCTGAGCCACGCTGTCACTCATTTTGTCACTAAGCACGTTCAACAACGCTGACACGCTGCTTGTGACCTAGTGGTATGATGCTCGCTTTAGGACTGAATGTCCAGGGTTCGAGTCGAACTCTAAGCGGCGCATCGTTGAGGTCTTAGAAATGACTCTTTACTACATTCTCTCACCGTACTGAGGTGTAAATTGAGCACCAGGAAGTTAACAATGTTGTCTCTGTAGTACAAGGAAAAATGTAATATCGCCTAGCAGGCGTCATGTCTCTACCCGCAGTTAAGTGTTGCTGATGGCGGGGGACCCCTTGTAAAGCGCTTTGAGCACGTTTAGTGGATAAATGAAAATGCCGTTCCGCCACGACATCATAAGATGTCGCCTAGGCATTCCACGAAGGAATATAGATAAGTCATCAAATGAGAATTCTGATGTCAACAGGAATCACCCATGTTGTCCCACTGAGCAAATTGGGGATTAATATTCTTGCATAAGGAAAAATAAACGAAAGTGCCTGAAGCGGGGCTCAAACCTGGGACCTAGTGGATAATACGCTTTATAGATGCACTATTGTTTTTTCTTTTCTTTTTTTTTTAATATCGACCACCTACGACACAATTAAATGCTGACCAAGTTTACTGTCATATAATAGTTTTGACTACCTAATCTCACATTAGTACCGTGATTGTCAGGTGAAGGTACCCAACTACACCGAGGTCAAGTCGCAAAATGCCTTTAAAGTACGTTATTCCCGTTTCTTGTTACGAAAAAAAAAAGAACTAGGCTCGGTCCGTTTATTTCTAGAAAGTCACTCAATTGGTCATTAATCGTGGTTGTCGTCGCTTGATGTTACTTCAAAACTGGACACCGTCCAGCCAAAGACGTCGCTGATTCTATAGAACCAATCCATCGAAATCAATCTATTGTGTCGAAATGTAAACAGGCGCGTGTCAAGCCTATTTGAAATAATAATAATAATAATAAATGTACATGTAAGAAGTTCGAAAAGAAGTTCGAAAAGTCATTCCAAAACCAACGACTCATATTGAGAATGCAATCCCTAGAGAAATCGCCTATGCAGATGATGTCGATTTTATTGGATCAACACCAGCAAATATAGACATCATACAAAATACCCTCATGAAATATAACCTCCAAGTCAATGCCAATAAAACCGAATTTACAACAATATCGAGGAACAAAGAGGAATGGAAAAGAACAAAGAAAGTCGGCTCACTAATTGGAGACACCGAGGATGTACAAAGAAGAAAACAGCTATCAAACGCCGCACTCAGTAAACTCACCAATGTATGGATTAGAGGTGACAAAATAAAGAGAAAAACCAAACTGAAACTGTACCATGCTCTTGTAAAACCGGTACTTCTGTATAACTGCGGCACTTGGGCGTTGACAAAATCCGAAGAAGAACATCTGGATGCCTTCCATCGCACACAGCTAAGAAGGGTACTGGACATCAAATACCCCAAAAAGATCTCAAATGAATCACTCTATAAGATCACAAAAGAATGACCAACCTCCCTTGACATTTTACAACAACGATGGCAACTTTTCGGTCACATACTACGCAGGGACAAAAACATACCAGCAAACCAAGCCATGTCGGGATACTTCCAAAAACACGGGAACCTTTTCAGAGGAAGACCGATCACAACACTCCCTGTGATCCTAAACAAAAACCTCACAACACTTGGATAAAGCATTAGTCTCATAACGGCAGGGGACCTTTAAAATCTGAGAACCCTAGCAGAGGACCGGCAATATTGGAGACACCTCACACAGGAAATACTGGAAACAGCCAAGGCGACCCGATCTTTCGGTCGAGACGCGAAAGGCATCTAACTAACTAACCTACATTTATATAGAGCTTATGCCGAAGCTTCTATTTGCTTCACATAGACCATCAGTAAAAATCATTACACACTGCAGATTCGGACATACGAACAAAAGCTCACACGCATCCAATTACACACACACACACACACACACACACACACACACACATCCATATGCACACTTGACTTACTTGACTTAGATGCCTTTCGCGTCTCGACCGAAAGATCGGGTCGCCTTGGCTGTTTCCAGTATTTCCTGTGTGAGGTGTCTCCAATATTGCCGGTCCTCTGCTAGGGTTCTCAGATTTTCAAGGTCCCCTGCCGTTATGAGACTAATGCTTTGTCCAAGTGTTGTGAGGTTTTTGTTTAGGATCACAGGGAGTGTTGTGATCCGTCTTCCTCTGAAAAGGTTCCCGTGTTTTTGGAAATATCCCGACATGGCTTGGTTAGCTGGTATGTTTTTGTCCCTGCGTAGTATGTGACCGAAAAGTTGCCATCGTTGTTGTAAAATGTCAAGGGAGATTGGTCTTTCTTTTGTGATCTTATAGAGTGATTCATTTGAGATCTTTTTGGGGTATTTGATGTCCAGTACCCTTCTTAGCTGTGTGCGATGGAAGGCATCCAGATGTTCTTCTTCGGATTTTGTCAACGCCCAAGTGCCGCAGTTATACAGAAGTACCGGTTTTACAAGAGCATGGTACAGTTTCAGTTTGGTTTTTCTCTTTATTTTGTCACCTCTAATCCATACATTGGTGAGTTTACTGAGTGCGGCGTTTGATAGCTGTTTTCTTCTTTGTACATCCTCGGTGTCTCCAATTAGTGAGCCGACTTTCTTTGTTCTTTTCCATTCCTCTTTGTTCCTCGATATTGTTGTAAATTCGGTTTTATTGGCATTGACTTGGACACACACTGTACATAAATATATAACTCACACACACCAACAATAGACAGGTAAGTAATGACCACCTTGTTTGGACACGCCTCTCAATCAAACTTATTTGCTTCTTCTCACTGATTGGTCAACGTAATCTTTTGGATGACCACCTTGTTCAATTTTGGAAACTGAAAGATCGAACCCCGCAAACTTTGAATCAGTTGAAATTTCAACGTTGACCAAAGCGGTTGTGATTTGATTCAGTGTGAAATATATTGGTAAATAGTATTCACTATGGGAGCTTATGTTAATATAATTCGTGAAGACGTTTATTTCAAGTTTGGCTATATGCCTACCCGTATCCTTGGAAAAGGCATGACAGGTGAAGTGATGCTTGCTCAATCCTGGGATGGTAGCAGTAGATTGGTAGTGAAAACATTCACCAAATGTAGGGAAGACAGTGGAGAAAAAAACCAAAGGTTATTTTATCATGAAGTCGCTATTCTACAGAACCTGAACCATAAATTCATTTTTGGAAATGTCACGGTGAGTAACTTGTTTTTGGCTAATATTATCATCTATTTATTTCTTTAAAACTATATATCAATATTTTAATTGAATTAGTTTTTAAAAATCTTTTTACGTCACAAGTTGCAATACTATTATCATGTTTTGTTATTGTTAAATTGAATTCGTATCATTTTTCCATCAACGCTTGTCTTGCCGTAATGAGTAATGTGTTTTGTTTTATATCACTGTAAAGCACTTAGAGCCTGTGACAACGGGGTAAAGCGCTATATAAATGCCATTGATTATTATTATTATTATTATTATTATTATTATTATTATTATTATTATTATTATTATTATTATTATTATTATTATTATTTGCTCTCTCTCTCAATCGACAATCTTTAAGTAGCAACGTCGATCTCACTCAAATCCGTATGCATCAATTTCGCTTGCGAAGAGCCAAAATTCGTGACAAAATATTATGGGACGCGGCCGTTTCGTATATGTTATTAAAAAAAAAAATTAATTACGACGCTTTCTATCAATAAATATGTCTGAAATTTGGCACACAATTAGTAAAGATGTCATTTTAGATTATGTCAAGCGGCAAAACTCGTGCGAATACTAAAAAGCCGTTAAAAACAGATGTTTGCTCTTTTGAGTGAATTATTTCTAAAACTATCAAGAGCAGAGGTTTTCCCGTGAACATCTTTATTTATCTTTCGAATTTCATCGAAGTATGCTAAGTACTTTTCACCATCATCATATCTTGTCGCGCCAGTGAGTCAGCCAGTCCCGGGCAGTCTTTTCACCTATTATAACAAAACATCAACCCAATTTGCGATTCAATGGGTGAGAAGGGGAGACAGCCATTTCCGACCAATCGCTTGACACGCCATGTGACGTCAGCGAGGCAAGGCTGCCATTGGCCAGACTTATATTAGGCCAAATTCTTTTTAAAAAGTGGCTATATATATATACTCGCATGATTTTCACTACTAAGACTGACCCCCTTAAAAACTAAATGAATTTGACAAACAAAAAATTGAATAGACTAGGATAAAAGTCCAGTGGCGGTTCTAGCCTATTTACAGTGGTTGGGCAAAGAGGATTCGGTCATATATATATATATATATATATATATATATATATATATATATATATATATATATATATATATATATATATATATATATATATATATATATATATATATATATATTTTTTATTTTTTATTTTTTTGTTTTTTTTTAATAAAAATTTTTTTTGATTTTTTTTTTCGCCTTTAAACAAAAAATATTTCAACCACCAATAATCACATTCACAATGAAATGACAATACCAGTAGATTTTAATTCTTCCAAACGTAATCAAAAATGAATCACGAAAGAGAATACAACTAAAAAATAAAGCGACGAGACATAATGCGACAACACCTTGACAATACAAGTCCATTTCCTTCACTCGAAAAATTAAAGAGATGCTTTAATCCCTCAACGGCGATATTAATATTGCTTTTACATATTTCTGGTTTTCAGTAGTACGTAGTAACCTTAAAGTTTTCATGGAGAAGCAACAACAGCGATATGACTCGAGTTTCATTCAGAGCTCAAATTGCATAATTTTTACTGCTGTCTTGGTGGTCAGAATGATTGTGCCGGTGGTGGTAGTGGTTGGAATAGTGGTAGCGGTGGTGGTGGTGGTGGAGGAGGAGGAGGAAGACGAGGCGGTGAGGGTAATTATGGTAGTGGTTTTGGTGGTGCTGTTGGTTAGAATGATAGTTGTGGAGACGATGACGGAAATTGTATGGTGATGTTGATATTGTTTTTATTTCTATTGTTGTACTTGTTGTTAATATTGTTGTTGTTGTTGTTAATGATGATGATGATGATGATGATGATGATGATGATGATGACAACGACGATGATGATGATGATGATTATGATGACAACGACGATGTCGTCGACAATGATGGTTACCATACGATATTACAAAATTTATTCAATCTTAGGCTTTCGCCAATTAATCATACAATTTGATGACCACATACATGAAAGTGGAAAATAATGGCAAATGGGACCAAACAATAAACTGATACCATTAATAACCACCAAAAAAAAATACAACAATAGTAATACCACCAATACGTACAATAATAATAACAATAATAATAATAATAATAATAATAATAATAATAATAATAATAATAATAATAATAATAATAATAATAACAATAATAATAATAATAATAATAATAATAATAATAATAATAATAATAATAATAATAATAATAATAATAATAATAATAATATTAATAATAATAATAATAATAATAATAATAATAATAATAATAAT
Organism: Berghia stephanieae; assembly: GCF_034508935.2. Taxonomy (NCBI): domain Eukaryota; kingdom Metazoa; phylum Mollusca; class Gastropoda; order Nudibranchia; family Aeolidiidae; genus Berghia; species Berghia stephanieae. The sequence goes on from NC_088361.1 coordinate 39,575,079, forward strand.
AATAATAATAATAATATAATAATAATAATAATAATAATAATAATAATAATAATAATAATAATATTACCATCATCATTACTACTACCACCACCGCTACCACTATACCACCATCACCATCATTATTACGTTTCCAATTATTTTTTCTCGTTTTTTAAAATTTGATATCTATCAAAACAGACGAAAATTCCGGTGATTTTTTTAAAGGGTAGTTAAAATATCTACGATTTTATTAGCCCTGAAAACTACGATTTTTATTTTCCTATCTAAAGTAGGCAGGTCTGCTATGACAAGTATCAGTATCAGTTCCATAGTCAAAATAAGACAAACAAAAACAACGTTTATTTAATATTAGGCTTTCGCCAATACTTCATACAATATAATTAAGACAAAATAATGTTACCAATCTCTCCTCATGTATTCGTTTGACTATCGTCACAATAATTACCGTGTTATCTTTGCTCCTTACCCAACCAATCCCTTGCTTCCCGCCTCTTCATCGCGAACCATCTTATGTATGTATTAGCTTCAGGACGGGCAAGTACGGAATCTGCCCACCCTTCCGTATTTCCTCTATAACTTAGAATTCAACTATCTCCTTACTCAGAAGAGTATTTCTCGTATACTAATTCAATTGTTGAGAAAACCAAAATGGTGGTTGTATTTTATATATTTATTTAGTCGTGACTTTTGAATAAAAGTGTTTTGTTTTATTAGAGGGAATACAATAGAAAATACATTGTTTTGCAAAATTATTTAGTCTGGCAATAAAAATACAGCGGTAATTACTTTAAGAATAATAATAAAAAAAAGAATTAACAAATTAATTTGTTAAAAAACAAAACAAAAAACAACAACAAAAAACAACAACAACAACAACAAACAAATAAGAAAACAATTTAAATAAATGAGTTTTGAGAAACACTAAAGAAAACGAGGGAAAAAAAAGAAATAATTTAAATGGATAAACAAATATATTAAAACAACACAAACTAATACTAAATTGATATAATATTAGTAAATTAATAAATTTAATTCAATACTGGAACCTTCCCAGCACAAGTAAGGCAATAAATAAGAAAAAGTTCGTTTGCCAAAATCTCTATTTAGTCTACACTGGTTAATAAGGTGGGCTCATTTGAATTAGCCCGACCTAGTACTAGAGAGGCCAGACAGCAAAATCACCGTCAGGCGACGTGACGATGAGATGACGATGTGGGCGGAGTGGAGTGGAGTGGTTGGGGGGGGGGGGGGTGATAAAAAGAACAGGAGCGTATCCTGGTTTATGTATTACGGGATGCATGGTGATTCGCAATCTATCAAAAATACACACAAATTGATTTCAGTACAAAGTATCAATTTTAAGTAGTAACTTTTGAAATTATCTAATTTAGATTTGATTATTTCGGACCTGGTAATACAGCATATAACTTGAAAAAACAGGCTGGTATTTGCCCACCCTGCCCATTATTACCAGCCGTCCCTGTAAAAGTCACTGAGACAAAAATAAATTAATAAGATTTAATAAAAGAAATAAAATTCTATATTTAGCCAATGTTGGCCACAGGTGTGTGCCATCTGGCACCTCAGCCGCGAAAGTATTTCTTTGGCATTTTTTAATATTGTGACGTCATATGGGTGCTAAGCTTGTCGGCTATTGTATTTTGTCTTACTAATCAGTTGAACATTCGACTTTTTAACAATCTTTGTCCCCTTTGAAATAGACTTGTCCAATTTCTCTTTTCCTCACAGTAAATTAACACACGCACACGCTCTCACTCTCTCTCTCTCTCTCTCTCTCTCTCTCTCTCTCTCTCTCTCTCTCTCTCTCTCTCTCTCTCTCTTTCTCTTTCTCTCTCTCCCAGAAATAACATAAGACTTGGTCTCACGGACTATTTTAATTCATAATAATTTAGCAGGCATTTTTCACATCATTTTTGTGGGTTGTTAACACAGCATTACCCTTTGGAAATGTTCCAAATGATCAATATTATTCTATATTTTAAAACGAAATTACGGTTGACATTAAGTTCTAAATATATATAAGTTAGAGCTCTTCTGATGTCTTCATAATATTATCTGAGAAATTTTCCCTAAAATTGCCAGGTTTCAATATCACATTCCATGTATTAAGCGATATACAGCCACAAACCAGAATAAAACGAAGATAAAGCGTCCCATATTTTTCGTATTTTTCTTCTCTTTGTGAGTCATCCAAATAAATGACACATTTGAAACTGCATCATAACTTTTTTATTTATGAATTGATTTTCAAAATTCAAATAGATTTTTACTTAGTGCCTTTTATTTAAACGTAGTATTTCCCTACAAAAATAGAAAAAAAAAATGTCATAGTCATTGCTAAATCTTTATGTAATTTGTTTGACGGTAAATAGATTACTATTTATGTATCTATCTCATTATCCATCTATTTATCTAACAATTTATCTAATTTTCTTTCTATCAGTCTAACTATCTATCTACACATCGATCCACCTATATATCAATATATTTATCTATAAATATATCTTTATCTATTTATCTAACTAATCAATAATTCATAATTTCTATTTTATCTATCTGACTGTCCATCTATCTTTCAATTTATCAATCAAATAAATTAATTTATCTGTTGGTCTATTAATCTATCTATTTGTAATCTCTCTACACTCACTCATATACATTGATGCTCATAATATATTAACATCTATCCATCCTACTTATTCTACTCTATCTGTCTATCTATCTGTTTGTCTATTTATAAACTCTATCTATCTATCTATCTATCTATCTATCTATCTATCTATCTATCTATCTATCTATCTATCTATCTATCTATCTATCTATCTATCTATCTATCTATCTCTATCTATCTCAATAAATTATATAAATACAATGCTGAAACTATGAAATACGCTATGTAATCATGCATGAGTATAAAGTTAGTATTTTCACATATTGAGAAAGTGGTGGTCTTTATTTAATTATTTATCTTTTTAAAATTTTTCTCCTTTTTTCCCCCTCCCTACTTCAGGCATTTGACTGTCCAAATGACTATGTTTTAGTCATGCCGTATTACAGTCAGGGCCGTCTAAAATATCATCTACCATATTTGACTGACCAACTGATAGACAAGTATTTGCTGCAGCTGACCAGTGCCGTCCAGTATCTCCACTCACGTCGGCTGGTTCATCGGGACATCAAACCGGACAATGTGCTCATCTCAGACGAGGGCAATGCCGTTTTGTGTGACTTTGGCATAGCATCTGTCGTCACATCTACCTACATGTTTGATTTATATCGACCTGGCACCCCACGTTATATGGCACCTGAACTCCTGGATACAAGGATACTTTATATTAACCTATATAAGGTAGATTTTAGTTAATATTATGGTGATTCAATCTATTAAAAAAAAATTAAATGGTCTAATATCTTAGTCCCATTTACAGTACTTTCTAACGTCTCTCTCTCTCTCTCTCTCTCTCTCTCTCTCTCTCTCTCTCTCTCTCTCTCTCTCTCTCTTTCTGTGATTCTTTATTTCTCCCTATCTCATTCGTCCTCGTCCTATTATTCTCTATGTTTACATATTCAGCTCATGACCTAGTCACGGTAATGCGCTATACAACTGCTATGAATTGTTATCATTGTTATAAGTTGTCTTGTATCACGATGCCTTGGATCGCCTTGTTTTGAATGTTTACACAATAGGAACGAACGAATTTTTTTGTCGTCCATTTCAAAATTTTCCTATCTTAAAAATATTGTATCTCAACTAATAATGATCTCTCGGAGTTGTTCTATAGCATAAATTACAAGATTTTTCATATTCTACAACATATGTAATTTTCATGCTTTTAACCCTAATTTTGCACAATTCAATGGGATTTTGGACCTAATTTCCCCAACTATAATATTTCATAATGCTTTAATTATATTACGTATTACATGATTACAGATCTATACGTTAGACAAATGAAATTCTCCATTTATTGTTCTCAGTGTGACACATATGCATTGGGAGTCGTGTTGTGGAAGATGATGATTCGCGGAAAGTCAGTGATTGATAACTTGGAGTGTCCAACACGGCATTGGAAAATCATTGACTGTCTGATGACAAGGGACTATGACAGCAGGTGGAGTGCAAATGAAATCATGACCTATCTCGCATCTCTTCCAGAAATGCTCCAAGTGTTCTATGAAATTTCGTGAGTAGAATTTAAAAACCTGATTTCCTTTCTTTTTTATCAAATTTCTTTCATGACAATATTAAAAAAAAGAAAAAGAAAAAACAAAACAAAAATAAAACCAAACCAAACCCCCCCCCCCCAAAAAAAAAAAAAACAACAAGAAAACAAAACACAACAACCCCCCCCCCCCCCCAAAAAAAAAAAACAAACAAAACAAAACAAAACAAAAAAACCCCAAACAAACAAACAACAAAACAAACTATAAAAAAACAAACAACAAAACAAACAATAAAAAAAACAAACAACAAAACAAACAGACACAACAAAAAAAAACAAAAAACAAACAAACAATAAAAAAAAGCAAACAACAAAACAAACAAACAAAAAACATTTTTTTAAAGTGCAGAAATTGCAATGGAAATCCTCTCTTTGTAGAAATCCACATGATTTTGTTAATTCTGATTCTTGCCAGCATTTCGTTATTCTTATCTTCCTTATTTTTGTTATTTTATATTACCAACCGAGAGCCGTTTTTTCTTCTTCCATTAAAACAGATACCACTGGCCCCCCGGAAATATGCAAAAAAAATATCCCAAATTATGCGGGAGAAATTGCAAATTATGCGGGGGGAAAAGGCAAATTATGCAAGGGAAATTACAAATTATGCAAAACAAGAAAAAAAGTAATAAATAGCTGTCTAAATTTTTCCATTGCTTTATTTACATTTAACCAATTAAAAAATAAAGAACTACAACGCAAATTCAAAACTTAATTTTTTGTTGTAGCACAGACAAGCTAGATGTCGTAGAGACGTTGTGCTAAGACTCCTGCGCCTGTCTGACAATATCAGATTGTAAACAGAAAAACTGCGCTCAGCATCAGCGCTGTTGATCGTGGTGTGTATATACCACTTGGCACAAGCAGCCAAAGCTGGCACTTCATCAGAAATGGACTGCCAAAAATGTGGCACGTCAACAGAAGAGGTGATGGAGTTCTTCACCGCGAGGGGCCCCAAGCTGCCGGGTCTACCTCTTGATCTCCTCCTCGGGTACAGTTTTCAGCTTTGTGAGGCTGTCAAGTTGATCCCAAGGTGGAGACAGGAGCAGCTGAGCAGGGTAGATCTCAAGAAGACAAATCAAATCGTACACTTGGAATCAGGGTTGCCAGATTAATTTCAGGCATTCTGCCAACTGGATTTTAAAAGTCTGCCAAATACAACAAAAATCTGCCAAACCGTACTATTTATAGTACCCCCTTTGAAAACTCATCAGTTTTGTCAAACAAAAAATTCTCAAGGCCGATGTCATAATTTATTTTTTTTCATTTCCCAAGTTTAAAAAATCACTAATACATAAAAATTGCCATGGAAAACGTGTTGTAGACCTATACATTCATCCCTAGGCCTCGGAAAATAAAATCTGCCAAATATGTATCTGCCAAATTGCCAAACCGATTTTTCTCTGCCAGACGACTTCAAATTCTGCCAAAAAAAGGACATTTGGCAGAAAATCTGCCAAATTGGCAACCCTGCTTGGAATTGGAATAGCATCCCTTTAAAGTTAAATGGAAGTCACTGTCACGTATTTGGGAACATCGTCTGACTTTTTTGGTTTCATTTTTCTTCATACAATGGTCATAAATTCACGCTAAAAACCATATTTTGCATAATTATGCGGTAAAAGGTGAATTATGCGGCCGCATTGCGGTAAGAGGCAAATTATGCGGCCGCACTGCGGCCGCATCGGTCGCGTTTTCCTGGGGGGCCAGATACCAGTGACCAGGACATCCATCTACATAGTTCCAGTCAACTCCCCTCCAGCTGTCTCTTGATGATTAAATATTGGGGAAATTGTTTCGTTATTATTACTGTTGTGCGTTTTTGTTGATTTGACATGACAATAAGATGTGTAGAGGGAGGTCATTTAATAAATTATACTGAGGATGAATGGGGGGGGGGGGGGGTGTGAGTAGGAGGAGGTATAGGAGAAACTTGGAGAGGAGAGTGTGAAAGAGATTATTTAAGCATATAATCAAGGTGTATGAAGGAAGCGAAAACGTTCAGAAATGGATGGGAGTGAGGGGGAAATGAGACAACAATGATGAGGAACTGCAGAAAAGAAAAATAGGGAGCAAGTAAATAAAATTGATTGAGAAGGAAGAGGAGAGGAGGGGAAGAAGGAAAATGTTGTGGAGGTGGATGAGGGGAAGGAGGAGGAGGAGGTGGTGTAAGAGAAGGGGAAAAGTCTTTGTTATCGGTGTCGTTCTGTATGTTTACAATTTGTTTGCAATATTTGCATTCGTTGTTTATATGCTTATTTTTATGTTTGTTACTGTAGTTGTTGCAAATGTTTTGTGTTATGTTTTTGAAGTAGTTCACATTTTCACTAATGTTGAAAAACAAATGTAAATACTAGTCTTCAGTTTCCTGTAAAGAGAATAAACGGATGTGATTGTTTTTTTTATAAACTATTTTGTCTGTTTGTTTATTTCTTTTTAGTCCTATCGCAGACGGACTTTAAAACGGAAATATCGTCTTTGAATTGACATGATAATATGTCTTGACAAAGGCTTAAAAAAACGTACTTTCCTGTCATTCTTTAATTTTTATTTTTCTTCATCTTCTTTGTCTCTCTTTTGCCCTTATTATAAGCTCTCTCTATTCTCTCTCCTCTCTCTATATCTCTCTCACTCTCTCACACACAATCTTCCCCTCTCTCTTTTTCTCTTCTCTAACACATAGATCTCCCTCTCTTTCCCCATCTTTTGATTTTTCTCTATTTCTCTCTCTCCCCCCTCCCTTTCTCTCTATCCCCCCTCCCTTTTTCTCTCTCTCTCTCTCTCTCTCTCTCTCTCTCTCTCTCTCTCTCTCTCTCTTCCTCTACCTTGAGCCATTATCGCAGTCCTTCTTTCCTTGTGCGGGTATTAGTTCTAGTGGTATGGCGCTCGCTTTCGGATCTGAAGGTCCTGAGTTCGAGCTTCGCTCGTCGCATAGTTGAGTCCTCGGAAAAGGCTCTTTACTCACCTTGTCTCATAGTTGTAAAATGAGTACCTGGCCATTAACAGCGTTGTCGTCTCTGTCGGGAAAAAGATTGTAATATCGCCTAACAGGAGTCATGTTTTAGTTCTACATGTTACATGCTGCTGTATAGCTGTTGGTCAGGGATCCAATATAAAGCGCTTTGAGCACATTAAGTGGGTATCGGGCTATATAAAAGCTCAAGTAAGCTTTCCTGGTGTGTCTAATGATCAAATCTTCACCAGTTTTCAGTTAATCCTTCAATATTCAAATGTCTAATTCTTATCCCGAAGTCGTGTTGACTCAAATTGTTATATTAAAATTTTCTTTTCTTTACTCCAGTATGTAATTTGAAGGTCTTCTTTAAGATGTCTTCCTTACTCATGCTCTCTCTCTCTCTCTCTCTCTCTCTCTCTCTCTCTCTCTCTCTCTCTCTTTCTCTCTCCTCTCTCTCTCTGTCGCTCTCTCTCTCTCCTCTCTCTCTCTTGTCTCTCTCTCTCTCTCTTCTCTCTCTCTCTCTCTCTCTCTCTCTCTCTCTCTCTCTCTCTCTCTCTCTCTCTACCTCGAGCCGTTATGGCAGTTCTTCTTTCCTGGCGTGTCTACTAATCAAATCTTCACCAATTTTCAGTCAGTCCGTTAATATTCAAATGCCGAAGTCATATCCCGGACTGTTTTCTCAAATTTCTGAATCAAAATTCACTTTTTTATATACTCCAGTTGGTAATATGAAGGTCTTCTTTAAGATGTTTTCTTTGCTCAGGCTCTTACTTATTACTAACCTTCCACTTTAGCACTGCCACGGACATAAAATATTTTATATATTATAATTTATTAATTTATTGTTTTGCAATCTTTTCAATTTTCAATTTATAGTGACAGTTTTAACTATTTTACAGTGTTGATATTATTCATATTATAAAGCGCAGCTCTGGTTATAGAGCTGCTCCTTTTTTATATATATACATCCTATTTCCATTGTATTTTTATCTTATTGTGTAAATTATAACACGTCTGTACAAAAAATTTCCTTTTTGGGATGCAATAAAGTATTATTATTATTATTATTATTATTATTATTATTATTATTATTATTATTATTATTATTATTATTACTATTATTATTATTATTATTATTATTATTATTATTATTATTATTATTATTATTATTTAATTAAATTTCTTTCTTCTTCGTGCTTTGTTTCGATATCCTTTTCTCTCTCTCCCTCTCTCTGCTTCCGCTGGTTTCACAGTCCTTCTCTTCTTGGCTTGTCTACTTACTTAATCCTCTTCGGGCCTTGAGGCACATAGGGCATCCACCAGACATCTCCATTATTTTTTTTTTTTTTTGCGATCGGCTGCTTTTGCGGTGGCTGTATTCCAGGACAGGCCTGCTTACTTTAATTCTTTCCATGGTCCTTCTCCAGGTTTCCCTGGGTCTTCCCCGCTTTCTCTTCCCACCTGCTGTCCAGTACAGGGCTGTCTTGGGAAGTTACCCTTTTTCCATTCTGGCCACATGACCCAACGCCATCTTCTTCTTTTTATTTGGCTTTCGATATAAGCAGTCAGCTTTCTTTAATAAATCCACTGTTTTTATTTTTGTAGGCCAAAATAAATTAAACATTCTTTTATAGACACTTGTTCTGAAAGGTTCTTGGCTTGTCTACTAATCAAATATTCACCAGTTTTCAGTCATTCCCTCAATATTCAAATGCCGCATTCATATCCCGAACTGTTTAATCACATTTCTGAGTCAAAGTTCACTTTTTTACTCCAGTTGGAAATCTGAACGTCTTCTTTAAGATTAAAAAACAAACAAACCCAGGCTCGCATTTTTTGCTAACGTTCTACTTTGGTGCTGCCAGTGATTTAAAATATTTTAATTCAATTTCTTTCACCTTCGTGCTTTGTTTCTATATCCTTTTCTCTCTCTCAGTGTTTCCTCTGGTATGCCGAATTCATATCACGAACTGTTTAATGTGAACATTCTGAATTAAAATTCACTTTTTTACTCCAGTTAGTAATCTGAAGGTCTTCTTTAAGATGTTTTTTTTTTTCACTCAGGCTTTTATAATTTTTTTGCTAACGTTCTACTTTGGGGCTGCCAGAGACTTAAAAATGTTTAATTCAATTTCTTTCACTTCCCTACTTTGTTTCTATACCTTCTCTTCCCACCTTATTCTACAATGCTTGTCTCCCACTTTTTTTCCTTGATTACTTTTTTTCCCCACACAAACAGGAAAAATTGTTTTAATCAGGCCTCAGAGTGTTGAATACATTAATAATAAAATACTTACAAAGGCTACATCCAACATTAGACTAGCTAATATAAAGTATTTTTATGCATCTCAACTAGTGATTTGCAAAACTTAAAAAAGCATTAATTTGGTAGAAATATTCAACACTCTGAGACAGCCCCAAGCCAGATAGACTAAGAGGGAAAAGGTCACTCCTAGTTATGACTTATGTTATAAGATTCTGTTACGGACAAATTTCCTCGATAATATAGGTAAACTTTGATTCTGGGTGGGGTTCCTGACCTCCCATAGTGGGCAGAGAGGTAATTACTGTGTCTTCTATCCCCCTATATCTGTTTTCCAACTTGCTTTCTGCCTTTGTCTTGGAATGAGATTATTTGGTTTTGTCCTGGCTCTGGCCGGATACCCTAGCTGAGAGGCAAACAGTCAAAGGTATAGTTATTGTTTTTGGAGGTGATATTTTTTTCCCTTGTAAATCATGTCTCTGTTATTCATTATTATATTTGATGTTTTGAATTTATAGTGCAAGTACTTGAGTGTATTCCTCTTAGTAGGGATCTGTGCTTGTGTCTGGATGAGACTTTAAGGTGATCTCAAACTAAGTACATTGATGGTATGCTCTTGGAATCTACACCAATTCCCTATTTGTGCCATTTCCCTTTGTTTTACCTTTTCTTGGGTGATTTAATTGTAATCCTACAACTTTTTACTATCCCATATTCTTCCTTTTTTACTGAGTTACAAGTGCCATAAAACCATTAAAAACAAGCAAACTGACCCCCAAGTCCACCTAGCAGTGAATGGGCAGCTGGGTCTGGTAGAACTGGCTGAAAGTACTTTGCAATAGACTAGCGTCCAATCCAAAGGATTGCAAGTAATTACTATTGTCTGTCATAGACACAAGGGATAAACTCCTGCTCCATTGGCCTAATGGCTCAGAAGGACTACTTCAATCCAAAGGATTGCAAGTAATTACTATTGTCTGTCATAGACACAAGGGATAAACTCCTGCTCCATTGGCCTAATGGCTCAGAAGGACTACTTATCTTATCATCATCATCATCAACATTGCCTTTTTCACCCTGGGTCAGGGTATAGGCCACAGACAAACAGTTTCTATCCTTCTCTATCCTGAGCTAACTTTAAAAAATCTCGTTCCATGTCTTATCACTTCTCTGTATATCAGCTTCTTTAATTCGTCTTCACGTTCCTCGTGGCCTCCCCCTTGATCTTCTGCCCTGAGGGTTCCAGTCCAATACTTTGTTTGTTATAGCAGAGATATTCTTTCTAAGGGTGTGTCCAATCCACCTCCATCGTCTTCTTGCTATTTCCTCTCCCACTGGGTTTTGCTGTGTTCTTTTCCATACTTCTTCATTATTAATTCAATCCATCCATTTTATTCTGAGTAGCGTACGCATGCACCTGTTTACGAAAATCTGTACCCTTCTTATACATGCCTGTGGTGCATTCCAAGTATCACTTATCTTATATCTTGTCACATTAATTGTGCGAAATGACTAGGTTTAAAAATAACGATAACCAAATGAATCAATAGCTGATTAAGTTTGATCCCTTAATCAGAAAATCAGAACAACAGTTTTTGAAAGCCACTGCCCCTCTAATCTTAGAATGTTAGACGGGCAGATTTCTTGACTATTTCCATTTTACTTGAAAATGAAGACCGACTCACGATCGACAACAATGATTTGACTGAGAATATTGACGTATAAGGGAAAACGTATAGATAGTATGGGCTTGGCAAAGAAGATCACAACATTGCCATCCGGAGGTATAACGGACCAACACACAAAACTGTGTGTAACCTTAAACGATTATGGTTTAGTCTGGTTAATACCGCTTAGTGAGAATTACTCATAAACGTGGATGGCAAAAAAAAATAAAAAATAAAATTATAATAGCAAAGACCTGAGTGACGTCAACTTCGTTCTATCTATAGATAAAGTGAAATACCAAGCTCAGCCTCCGCCCCATCTGGGTATCTGATGAGAAGGGAATTAACAACGTAGATAAACTGTAATGTGAGCATTTTGTTTGATTATGCCCCTTCTTGTCAAAGATTCTAAAAAGTACAGTACAATAACTACTACTACTACTACTACTACTACTACTACTACTACTACTACTACTACTACTACTACTACTACTACTATAATAATAATAATAATAATAATAATAATAATAATAATAATAATAATAATAATAATAATAATAATTATAATAATAATTATAATACTTATAATCGTAATAACCATCATCATCATCATCATCATCATCATCATCATCATCATCATCATCATCATCACCATCATTATTATTATTATTATTATTATTATTATTGTTATTATTATTATTATTATTATTATTATTATTATTATTATTATTATTATATTATTATTATTATTATTATTATTATTATTATTATTATTATTATTATTATTATTATTATTATTGTTATTATTATTGTCATTATTATTATTATTATTGTTATTATTATTATTATTATTATTATTATTATTATTATTATATTATTATTATTATTATTATTATTATTATTATATATTATTATTGTATTATTATTATTATTTATTATTATTATTATTATTATTATTTATTATTATATTATTATTATTATTATTATTTGTCTCTATCCTCATCAGTCACTATCTACCACTTCGACATCGTCGCCCCAAATTGCAAGGGAAATAAATCGATACGGTCTCGTCACCTGATTTTAGTATAACGTGAATTACGTCCCTTAGATTACTAGATTATCCTCGAGTTTATCTTTGTTAAAATGATACTAAAGAACTCAAACATGAGAAGACAGCTGGCCAAGATTGCATCTTAAACAAATTCAATATGCATCCCCAAAGACAAGTAAAATTGTTCCTATTAGTAGTATTCAATAACATTGTGGATCTGCAATTCTTTCTAACATGCTGGAAGACTGGAAACATAACACCGGTGTATAAAAAAATTGACAAGCAAATTCTAATAACTATATAGGCATTACTATTCGTAGTTGGGTGGAGAAACTGATCACTAGAATATTTAACAACAGAATCAATAAATGGGAGAAAAGAGAAAATGTTATTAGGTAGGCACAATTTGGTTTTCGAAAGGGAAG
>NC_088361.1:39592684-39610184 GCF_034508935.2 Berghia stephanieae
GGTCTTTGCTTCGTACCGGAATGGTACCGAGTTCGATCACCAGCCGCTGCTCTGTACTGTGTGGCCTTGAGCAAGTCACCTCGCACCAGCTCAATTTGCGGCGCTGTACTGCGGCTGACGCCTGGGTTATTCTAGTCTTCCCTTGGAATAGACTCTTGTCTATTTCCCCTGTGGTTTGAATGAAGGGAATTCTATTTATTTTATTTTTTTTATTACCACCACCACCACCACCACCACCACCACCACCACCACCACCACCACCATGACCACCACCACCACCACCACCACCACCAAAACCTTCACCAAAACCACCACAACCATCACCATCAACACCACCACCACCATCACCACCATCATTTCACATCCCCCCCCCCCCCCCCCCCCACTTTCTCCATCCCTTGCCAAACAAGAAATAAATAGAAAATAAATACTCTCTAAAGCTATTTAAGCTTCAAAATGATAAGGTTAAGTGATATAAACGTCATAATGATATTGAATGTAACCCACCGTCTCAAAACGGGTTTATGTCGAGATGAACAGGACACCTAAAAGTGAAATTAGAAATAAAATGATGAGAAATAGGACCTTTGAGATTTTTGCAATGAAAGAAATACTATTTATTCCCCACAACAACGAACAGAAATTATAAACGTCAGGTTTCATTATAATTGGGGGTCCCGATATCTCAGCTGGCATGAGGACTTGCTTCATAATCAAAGGGAAAGTGATATAAACGTCATAATGATATTGAATGTAACCCACCGTCTCAAAACGGGTTTATGTCGAGATATAAACAGGACACCTAAAAGTGAAATTAGAAATAAAATGATGAGAAATAGGACCTTTGAGATTTTTGCAATGAAAGAAATACTATTTATTCCCCACAACAACGAACAGGAACTTTTTTTCATCTAGAGATTGTAAATAACTGGAATAAACTGCAAGAAACCACAGTATCAGCAAAAATTTGAATAAATTCAAAGCAGAGTTGGAGATAAGCAACACCCTAGGAAACAAGTTCAATTATAAAAATTGGTCCAATCATTAATAGATGAGGAGGAGCGAAGGAGACTACACCAAGTCTAAAAGCTCTATACAGAGGTATCCATCCAGGTATCCAGGTATAAACGTCAGGTTTCATTATAATTGGGGGTCCCGATATCTCAGCTGGTAGAGGCTTCATAATCAAAGGGATCGAGATCGATTCCGGGTGCAGTCGATATTTTTTTGCTGACCTTCCCCCCCCCCACCCCTCCCTCCCTCCCTGTCCACCCATCAGTGATTGAGTAGCTGGGTCCGTTAGATCTGGCAAAAAGTATTTTGCGATACACTAGGGTCCTATCCAAAGTAGTCATGGAGCCGGAGTCTATCCCGGTTTCTATAGCGCGAAACGGACAATAGCAATTGCTTGCTATCCTTTGGATAGGACGTTAGTCTATCGCAAAGTAATTTCCGCCAAATCTAACAGACTCAGCTACCCATTCACTGCTGTCAGAAAAATATCTCGACTGCACCCGGGATCGATTTCGGTCCCTTTGCGTGTGAAGGGAGTGCTCTACCAACTGAGCTATCGGGACCCCCTATCCAAAGGGTAGAAAACAATTTCTATTGTCCTTTTCACGCTATAGAAACCGGGATAAACTCCGGCTGCATGGGCCAAATGACTCTGATGGACTACTTTTTATCATGATACCGTTATGAGGTGGTGAATTACTCATGTAAAGTTTGAGATTTTAAAATAACCTTGAGCTTTTATATAGAGCCACATCCACTAATAGTGCTCAAAGCGCTTTACAAAGGGTCCCTGACCAACAGCAACACGTAACACAATATAGAACGAAACGTGACGCCTTTTAGGCAATATTACATTTTTTTTTTCGACAAAGACAACGCTGTTAACGGCCATGTACTCTCATTTTACACCCAAATACGGTGAGAGAATGTGAGTAAAGAGCCTTTACTTTTCCAAGGACAACTATGTGTCGAGCAAGGCTCGATCTCAGGACCTTCCAATCCGAAAGCGAGTGTCATACCACTAGATCACATAGCCGCACATATTTATTTATGCTATGTTTTACATGAAACCGCAGTTGCGTCTCAAGCAAATGCAAATTGGGACTCATTTAACAGCCTTTGCATGCATTTTCCATAAACATTTACTTAATGATAAACATACAACACCAGTCGACATGACTCGGGGACCTCCCATCTATACACTTCGACCGCCTAGTGATCACATTATAATCATAAATTAAGCGTATTCATATCCAATATTACACGACAACCGTGTAAAATAAAAAGTAATCAAAGAAATCCATGTTTACCCTCTATTCCTTCCTAGACAAGCTGTTACACTAACAAACATAACAATTTGAAATTCCTGAATGGGAGAGATTAGGAACGAGGCGAGATTAATAATTATTAACTAAAATAACATCTATTTTACAGGCAAAACTTTTTATTATGTGCATGGAAGTTTTAACATCAAAGAGACAGTTGTGAAAATGATGAATAGACTGAAAGCGATTTACGTTTTTTGTGTTAATTCTAATAGTATTAACATTACAAAAAACCGTCACTTAAGAGTTAAGGTGTTCAACATTAACAATCAACAAAAACAGCTAAATCTCCGCTGAATGGGTGGTTAATAGAATAGAATGAAGGGACAAATTCTAAAATTTTGGCTGTGTAGATAGATTAAACAGCGGGGGGCTTGGTGTTATTTTCCGAAGATTTCGCCCAAGGCTCGATCCCGGTTCCCTGTGATTCTGTTTAAAAAGTATAATTGACAGCATTTTTATCAATTTGGCTTCGTGTGATTGGAATGATTATGCTTGAGAAATGGCCCCGGGCCTATCTCTATTTCAACCTTCCTTCATTGGGTTTTTTTGTTCAATTCATAACTCGCTGTGGAGAGTTGCGTTTTCAAGGATGGGGAAATTTGTTTTTTCTCTTGGCTTCTTCTTCTTCTTCTTCTTCTTTCTTCTTCTTCTTCTTCTTCTTCTTCTTCTTCTTCTTCTTCTTCTTCTTCTTCTTCTTCTTCTTCTTCTTCTTCTTCTTCTTCTTCTTCTCCTCCTCCTCCTTCACCTCCTCCTCCTCCTCCTCCTCCTCCTCTTCCTCCTCCTCCTCCTTCACCTCCTCCTCCTCCTCCTCCTTCACCTCCTCCTCCTCCTCCTCCTCCTCCTCCTCCTTCACCTCCTCATCCTCCTCCTCCTCCTCCTCCTCCTCCTCCTCCACCTCCTCCTTCTCATGTCGTCCTTCTTGAAGAATGACAGCATATACTAATAACATGTTAGTATAGGTGATTTCGGTACATCAACACAGTATGCAACTATTTATTAACACCAAACAACGTTTGGTGGTATTTCCTTAGGGGATTCATACTGCGTCGAGCTCTACTTCTAAAAAATATATTAAAAGTTTGCTATATGACTATAAGCCACGCAAAGCAAACACATTCACAAATATATACTAACACAACACACACATATAATATATATACACCCCCCCACACACACATTTATATATATATATTATATAAATATATATATATATATAATATATATGTGTATATATATATATATATATATATATACATATATATATATTGAAGTTTTTTATTTAATTATTTGTATAAAGACACCCATTTTAACTGCACATGCTTGACTGTAAATCTTTATTAACGGTTTTAACTCAACTAACTTAATACTGTCTTTGCTGATGACCTCCTCCTCCTCCTCCTCCTCCTCCTCCTCCTCCTCCTCCTCCTCCACCTCCTCCTTCTCATGTCGTCCTTCTTGAAGAATGACAGCATATACTAATAACATGTTAGTATAGGTGATTTCGGTACATCAACACAGTATGCAACTATTTATTAACACCAAACAACGTTTGGTGGTATTTCCTTAGGGGATTCATACTGCGTCGAGCTCTACTTCTAAAAAAATATATTAAAAGTTTGCTATATGATTATAAGCCACGCAAAGCAAACACATTCACAAATATATACTAACACAACACACACATATAATATATATACACCCCCCCCACACACACATTTATATATATATATATATATAAATATATATATATATATATATATATATATGTATATATATATATATATATATATATATATATATATATATATATATATATATATATATATACATATTTATATATATTGAAGTTTTTTATTTAATTATTTGTATAAAGACACCCATTTTAACTGCACATGCTTGACTGTAAATCTTTATTAACGGTTTTAACTCAACTAACTTAATACTGTCTTTGCTGATGACCTCCCCCCCCCCCCCCCCCCCCCCCAACTTTTCAAAATGTCTTTAAACGGAAACTTCTTAATATTGTATTTGCTAAAAATCAGAAAGCATGTACATCACAGTGGTCAGGCAAATTGAAGTGTCTGGCCACTGCTTTGTCTGCACAGTTAGGTATGTCTCGCCAATGTAAGCAATCCACACAGTGAGCACGTAATTGCAGCAGTTTTATAAATACGAAAACGTTCGACAATAGTTCCCCTTCAAGCATGAATTTAGAGAAATGAATTTAAACCATCACAAAAAAAAAAGACATCTTCAGATAACTGAATACAAACCTTCATAAAAAATGAAGCCATCTGCTGTAAGACAAATTCTCAAGACAAGGAACCCGCCGCAACCAAAATTATAAAGATTTGAACAAACAGCAGGTGAAGATGAACATAACAGTCACGATAAGACTATAGTGCGTTATATTCCACCCCTCTCCATAATAGTAACGCGTAATGATATCAAGTATACACGAATAATCATTTTGGACGTCAGATGTTAAATTTCATTAAAACTTGATTTAAAAACTTATTTAAATATTTTGCTAAAATGTCTTTTATTCAGGGCCAATGAAATCAGGATCGATTGAGAGAATGAATACAAGATTTCTTACACTCTAGCGTTTTAGAATTCGAACTTTGTTCCAAACGCGCACGCACTCGAAAGCTCATGAAGCGATTGGGAATACGTCCGGAATTTCAAAAGACAAGAAGAATCGATATTGTGTCATGGGTGATCTGTCGAATTAAAACAAACAAAACAACAACACGTTTTTAAAAAAAAAATTGCAAGAAAAGCTTTTCCTTGATTCTATTTTAATAACTAATTCTTTTTTCTTTTGAAGGTGGTGACATCAAAATTCCAAAACACTATGCGATTTAACTGGTTGTGCTTCATTCACTTATCTTGCAGCAAATCGTTATTGAGTTGTCACAATATGAAGATAAATACAAAAATAACCAACACACCGTTTATAGTCATTTTACCAGGTTAATTTTTGATTTCTTCAAATAGAATCAAATCTTCTAATACAAAAGGTACTGAAAGTTTGTTCGTTTATAAATGTTAAATGTGGGGCAGCGTGGTACAGTGGCATGGGCTTTTTACTTCGCGGCTATGTGGTCTTGTGGTAGAACACTCGCTTCCGGATCGGAAGGTCCTGGGTTCAGCCTCGCTCGGCGCATAGTTGAGTCATTGGAAAGATCTTTACTCACATTCTCTCACCGTACCCAGGTGTAAAATGGGTACCTGGCCGTTAACAGCGTTGTCTCTGTCCGAAAAAAATGTAATATCGCCTAACAGGCGTCATGTCACGTCCTACATGTTAAGTGTTGCTGTTGGACAGGGACCTATTGTAAAGCGCTTTGAGCACGTTTAATGGATAAAACCTCAATTTAAAAAAAGTTAAATCTAGAAGATACCAAGTAAGACTCCCTGCCGCAATATTTAGCAAGTTACTTCCCCCAACTCAAGCTGCTCTGCGGCTTACCCCTAGATTATTCCAGTCTTCCCTTGGAATGGACATTAAAGATATGTTTTCCCTTTATGGATTAAAAAAGAGAATTTTATTTTATCTATTTAGTTATGTATCACCAACAAGTTACGTGGGTCGCTACAAGAGTAACGACTGTTCTTGTCAAAGTTTGAAGCTTCTAATTCGGATAGAAATTCTAATCAATGTAGTTCATTGTCACATAATTTGATCGTGATTTATAGAAGTTAAAAAATATACATCAAATATGCGAATTAATCAAAAGGGATTATGAAGAAAATACAAGACTGGAATAATACAGACACACTCTTACACATCAAAATCCCAATTGACCCCCCCCCCCCCCCCCTATTCCTTGTACATAGCAACAATTTTCTCGTCTTTTGTTATTCAAAAGATCAAATTAAAGTGAAGTGAAATTGCACAAATGATACACATCGGAAATCCCTTTCCAATCATAAAAATCAAATTGCTTTGAAAGTAAAGCTTTTGTATGTGAACAACTTGTTACGATTTGAATCAATTCAAATAGAGTTCTCATCAGGCTGTTTGTCCAAAACTATCAACTTAAATAATGCAACGAAATTGTTCTAATGCATTATCTATTATTTTTCATAATAAGCACATTCGATAAACATATTTTTGAGACGGACTTATAATATTTTTATGCAGAAATTGTATTCATAGAAATTTCCCGGAATCAAAACACTTTTATTGCAAAACAAATAGTTTATAAATCAAAGTTGCGAATGTGCAATTCGTAGAGGAGATAATTCCTCCGTACTCTTTTAAAAACACATTAATTTTTTTTAGCCAGATAACTCGTCCTTCAGATATTGATAACTTAAAACAACCCTCATTTTGTCAAAAACTCTTAAACCAGTGACTTCTTAGAAGTCCCAGGTTCGAGAGTGTTTTACAAGATGAGGGTCATTTCAATCGATCGATTTTTAAATGAAGGACAATTTTTCTGGCCAAAATTTATAAAATGTCTATTTTTGTTTTGTTTTTCAGAATACAGCAGAATAAATCCAACAAACAACAGCGACGTGTAGAAATTGAAACACGGGGAATGTTTGAACTAGCGGTTGCGGCGGCAGCGCTCTCAAATCATCGCGCAAATAAGACAAACATTGCCAGAAATAAATACAGACCCAACCTATCTCTGCTACACAATACAATTACAAAACACTTTTTACCATTTTGGTACTAAACATTTGTCTCGATCGGCTGATGGAAATAACATCTAACTTGTCGAAAAGTCTTAAACCTGACACTTGTTTTAAACTTTGAAAGGGTTGAATCATTTTCATCTATCGAAACAACAATCAACCTTGTTTTTTTCTTTTCTTCTTTTCCTTCAAAATGAATAAGACTGTCTTTGTGAGAGATATTAGTTCAGTACCAATTTAGACAATACTTGCTTCATCAAAAGAATCCGTTAGATCCCGCAAACAACAAAATTATTGCAATCGCTTCATTCAAACTGTCCAAATTTCTTTTCTTTCGAGATCTTGTATTCGGTCTTATTTGCTTTTAACCGAACTATGCAAGGGGTGACAGGAAAAACGATGAATGAATATTTGAACTTGAATGTCTTAATTACAAGAAGTAATCCGACGTGGATTATAGGCGAATAATATGACAGCAAAATAATAATTCGTATGAATAAATCGAGCAAATGAAAAACCACCAATTTGATTACGTGTTCGTGTTTATTCTACAAGTCTTTGATAGAAAACGCTTCAAAGTTAAACTATTACCCGCTGAACTTTGATCCAAGTTTGTTGATTGGGTTGGATTTATAGAAAATCACCTTAGTGCTGACGTTTATTCGAGAAAAACACGTTAATAAAATTTTGGCCTGGAAACGTGTTCTTCAAATAGCCAAAAGATCGAATAAAATGACCCTCATCTTGCTGAAAACTCTCAAACCTGGGACTTCACGGTCATTTTTATTGATCGATAGTTGAAGACCGATTTTGAAGGCCTAAATTTTAAATACTTGTTCTTATGTTAAAGAAACAAATGTATGAATAAATGAATAAATAAGCAACTAAATATATATATATATATATATATATATATATATATATATATATATATATATATATATATATATATATACATATATATATATATATATATATATATATATATATATATATAGATAGATAAGGAAACAAAAAAACAAAAAGTTAATAAAATAAATAGACAAATAAACTAACATAAAATAAAAATGTTAATAATAATAAAACAATAATAATAATAATAATAATAATAATAATAATAATAATAATAATAATAATAATAATAATAATAATAATAATAATAATAATAATAATGATAATAATAATAACAACAATAATAATAATGATGATGATGATGATGATGATGATGATGATGATGATGATGATGATGATGATGATGATGATGATGATGATGATGATGATGATGATGATGATGATCATCATCATCATCATCATCATGATAATAATTATAATAGCCGTTATCATCATCATCATCATCATCATCATCATCATCATCATCATCATCATCATCATCATCATCATCATCATCATCATCATCCACATCATCATCCACCATGACCACTGCTATTATAGGTAAAACTAATGTCTTTTCTTTATCTTTTCCTCCTCTGGTGAAATTCCTAGCAAGCTGTTTGGTAGCATAAGGCAAGATTTGGACGAAACCTAATCCAAGGAAAACAACTTTGCTTGTCATTGACAAGGCCCGAGAACCCTTTGATGTGCTCAGCCTAAGACCTGGCTTTGGTGAGTGCTAATTTTGTCTGATGACGTTTCAGCCAAAAGATCACAGGACGGTAGCCATCCCGGACAGACGAAAATCGTGTCCTGTTGGCGCTGAGGTCATTATCTCGTGCTAAAAGAACATAACGATGGCGTTAATAATATTGACAAGGATAAAATGAGAGTTAGGGTATGTAGAGCTTCATATTATAAAGCGGGGCTATGTGGTATGACACTCGCTTTTGGATCGGATGGTCCTGGGTTCGTCCGTGTAAAATGAGTAGCTGGCCAATAAAAGCGTTGTTTCTGTCCGAAAAAATGTAATATCTCCTAAGAGGCGTCGTGTGTTGTCCTACATGTTAAGTGTTAATGTTGGTTAGGGAACCCCTATAAAGCGCTTTGAGCAAGTTTAGTTGGTATTGCCCTATAAAAAAAAGCTCAAGTTTAAAAAAGTAGAGAATTGTGAGAATTGAATGGGGATTTATGTAAGGTGGTAATGGCGGACGTGAAAGGACTGATATATATATATATATATATATATATATATATATATATATATATATATATATATATATATATATATATATATATATATATATATACAGCCAGTGTTACTAAGTTACCATGCGTCATTAGGAAGGAAGTGACGTTACGACTGTTGAAGAGTATTATTAGGGTGTCAATTTTTTTTTTCGACCGCACCCGATCTCAATCCCTTTGCCCGTGAAGCGATCAATCAAGGGACGCTCAACCAACTGAGCTATCGGGACCCCCAAATTATGTACTATGAAAACTAACGAAAGTATAAAATCTTATTTCCTAAAGATGGTTGATGAAATCGATGAAAGTGACTGCAATGACTATTCTAACAATGACGGTAATGACCATGATGGGCGTGGCCACGATGCTGGCAATGGTTTTGTTTTGGACACAGCGACGGATAAAGAGCTATGTAATCAACAGAGAAGATATTGCTTATCTTACATTTTAGGTTTGGGCTCATGATTATTCAATGAACTTGTACATTTTTACAAAACAGCTTTTATATAGCGCAATATCCACTAAACGTGCTTAAAGCTTTTTACAAAGGGTCCCTGACGAACAGTAACACTTATCATGTAGAATGAGACATGACGCCTGTTTGGCGATATTAAAACAATATTAATCACCAAGTACTCATTTTACACTCGAGTACGGTGAGAGAATGTGAGTAAAGAGCTATTTCCAAGGACTCAACTATGCGCCGAGCGAGGCTCGAACCCAGGACCTTCCGATCCGAAAGCGAGTGTCAACCCACTAGACCACATAGCCGCACGAAACTACCCAATAATAGAATGAATACACAGCTTCAAAACCTACCATACGGCCAATCTATCCACTTCTAATACATTTTGATTCCTTTTATTCTTATATTACGCGTATCTACTTAGCAAAGATTGATAGTATGTTGAATTATTCATTAATTCATAATATAACTTCTTGAATGGTTATATAGATACTCAGAAAACTCACTAAAGCTACAGGTTTACTTGTGTAAATTCCATGTCCTGGTTTTGCTTTATTGAGTAAAAGGATAGGTACATGGATTATGCATAAAAGGACAAATGAACAACTTGAGTAAAATGGCTTTGAAAAAACATTAATGTTTGGAGTGCTGTTTATTTGCTCCGTATGACTTGCACGGGCATATAAATAAACATTTGAAGCGCTGTAAACATAGTAAACATTTAGAATGGGACTATTCTATGAGTAATTATTAATATAAAAATTTACTTTGCATACTTTTTTCTTAATTTTCTTAATCGGAAATATCAATGTCTTTCTTGGCATCTTGGTGTAATTTTGTGAGCGATTTATTAAAAAATCTTTCAAGTAACGTCATTTATAGAAAATTATTTTAAGATCAGAAAGTCTTCATTAACCCCCCCCCCCCCCCCACCGCCCCCCCCCCCAAAAAAAAATAAATAAAAAAAACCAACAAAAAAACTGCTTATTTGCTGCACCGGGATACAAACTCATGAACTTTCAATTTATAGACTCGGTTTGCTTACATGAATCAGAATTATTGTGCGGCTATGTGGCCTTGTGGTATGACACTCGCTTTCGGATCGGAAGGTCCTGGGTTCGAGCGTCTCGCTCAGCGCATAGTTGGGTCCTTGGAAAAGACTCTTTACTCACATTCTCTCACCCTACTCAGGTGTAAAATCAGTACCTGGCTGTTTACAGCTTTGTCACTGTCGAAAAAAAAATGGAATATCGCCTAACAGGCGTCAAGTCCCGTTCTATATGTTACGTGTTGCTGTTGTCAGGGACCTTCTGTAAAGCGCTTTGAGCACATTTAGTGGATATTGCGCTATATAAAAGCTCATGTTTAACGCTCATGTTTAATAATTCAGGCACATCTTTAAACTTTACTAAGAAGTATGCTTGACAAAACTGTTCACTTTTAACTAAAATTTGAATCTCAAGATTGGCATGAATTTGAATTTGGAGTGGCATTTAAATAATAGTTTCATATGATCAAAGCCTAGATATAAACCTTTTGTAAACAGCTTACGTCTTTATATAGCTCTTCAAACACATCGAATCGACTAATATTAAGTAACCAACCACCTTCTCTGATTTCAAAGTCGTTCTTTCAAAGAAGTACTTATGTCACGAATTCCTAACACAGCGCTCGTTAACTTGACTAACATGAAAAGAAAGGGGTTGAAGCTATGAATAAAAATTTTATAATTTGCCAAAGGGATTAGACCGAATTTTAAAGAGGGGCCTTCTCTCACATTGTCATTACTTTTCAAACAAAGTTATCTCCCTTCATTAACGTTAATTCATCCTCGGACAACTGAGCTACTGTGTATTTAGGATTTAGCATTACATTAGTCCTAAGAGAACGGAACCAAACGTCTAAGCCCGGGGAAAAAAAAATTGAGAGAGAGGAAGTGGGTTATTTGCCGTCCGTGCCAAATAGGCGAGGGGTGGCTGTTGTGACAATAGTGTGTCTATTTAAACGTCTATTAACGATTCGATGCCAAATATCTCGTGTGCGTTCCTCTCGTTAAATCTCTGATGGTTATGTTTTTTTTAAAGGAACAAGAATGGATATAAATGTCAACAAAAAAAAAAAAACAACAAAAAAGGACAGCCAATACTGGAAAGTTTTTTTTTTTAAAACCCTCCGCTCTCCGAAATTGGGCACTTGTATCAAGACCTTAGTATTATCGAAACGGGTCCGAAGAAAATTGAATAATAAATAGGTTATGATATATACGATTTTATATGTAATTTCGAAGGTTTCACCATTTTCAATGCGACGGCAATCCATTTCACACTCTGGCCAAGCAGATAATGTCATTTCAGATCGAATTTATGCTTCAAGATAAAAGTATAGGTAAGGTTGTAAATGGCAATGCATGACAAGATGTCATATGTGACAAACAGCGTCAATCTGGCCTTATGTCGGAATGAACAATATTAGGAAAATTGAGTTTAAAGATTTGGAAATCCAAAGTATTGCGAGTATACAAATTAACCAGATAACTCTTGTATTTGGGAAAGACGCGTATTTCACAATTAGGCCAGAAAAGATACGTGAATCGTGTCGGGAAAAAATCAGTAGAAACATTTTGATGAAAAAGAAAAGAAAGATCAGCACTTCTCTCCCTTTTACAAGCGTTAAAATAAACCCTATTAACTGTCGTACTCTTGAAAGACGGGTATCTTTTTTAAAAAATGGCCAGGAACCTCGTCCTTTAAATATCGATTGATTTAAACGACCTTCATCTTGGTAAAAACTATCAAACCCGGAGACTCATATCTCATTAACTTACACTCTTGCACATTATACAGACTGAGATTGTCTCCTCTCCCTTCCTCAAAACCCGAACATAAACACACACACACACACACACACACACATACACACACACACATCGCGCGCGCGCATGGTCACAAAAATGGAAAGAGAAACAGAGAGAGGGAGATAGAGATAAAGAGAGCGAGAGAGAAAGAGAGAGAGAGAGAGAGAGAGAGAGAGAGAGAGAGAGAGAGAGAGAGAAGGAGAGAGAGCACGGAAAAACAATAATAAACATAATTACGAATGGAAAAGAAAAACGACAAATAATCGGTATTATAATGTAGATACTATTATAAGTCATAAAAACCATCAGGAAATAACGATGGTCAATGATAGTTATGCAAAAATCACATCCAATTAACAAAGAACTCTCTGTTTGCGATTAGAGGACGACGGACTCTAGTTAATGTTAATGAGAAATAAATTAGGCACGCGACCGACCCCATCTCCGGCCCCACAGACATCGCATGATGACACAGGGAGTTGTTGTGTGTGCGTGCCATTCATTCGCTTCTTCTTTGGCTTTCTCCCTCCCTGACTCCTGGTTCCCTCTCTGTCTGAAAAAACAAAAACAAAAACAAAAAAAACGAAACAGTGTCATTATTCCTCATTACCGTCAACAAATAGATCTAACTTGTTATATTATTTTTTGTCTGTTATGACAGAATTTTTTTAAATTTATTAGGCTTTTTTAAAAACAAACTTGAAAAAAAACCCACATCTTTTGGCCAAAAATAAAAGAGAGTTCAGAAGATAATAAGTTGGTTCTCTAAAAAAAGACATGTTTACTATGTCCACATCATATATGTTTGAATGTGTATGCATTAATGTAAAGCAAACAAACAAACAAACAAACAAACAAACAAAAATGTTATTGCATACTATCCCACTCTCTTTAGTATGTATTATGTTTCAATTTAAACCTGCTTTTTCAAAACTATAAACTTGGTCCTAGTTGTATTTATTTTTATCATATTAATAACGATACACTTTCAGCTACGGGCTAAGTCCAGCGGTTTAAAAAAAAAGATGAAGAGGTAAATGTTTAGTAAATAATTTGGCATTTAAAATGACAAAATGGCAACTTCGGTTTAACAATCCAATTTCCAACTAAGTATTGATCCCTTATTAGACCCCCCCCCCCCTCACCCCAATTCCGTCAACTTCATCAAAACGATTATACTGATGATGATTTCGTGTGCTATATTAACGATTCCTTTGATAAATAATTGCTATTTAGTAATTATTGTTTTCATTCTGGCATTTATTTTTTTGCCTTACATAAAGAGATCTAATAACACAGTAATTATTGTCAAATTTGTAGCTCTTCCTCTAATTGTTTGCGTTCGATGCCCATGTGGTGGCTGATTCGTCTAATAATTCTCTCTATGTACGGGAGAGAGCCATATAGCCGCATCACACCTGCGTCAGACGGGGCTCGTCTGCAAGTGTGTATTCTAGCTTGAATTATACGCTCTTCAGCACAACAGAGATTATAATAACTTATTATGAGAGAGAAATGATGTATAAAAAGAATAGAAGTTCCGCATCAGCAAGCAACGCGGGGTAACGCGTCGAATGAATGCTTTCTTTAGGTAAGATTAGGGAATAATGAATTGTGCTGGCCCGTAAAATCCTACAAAAATGCATGTCATTAAGAAACATAATGAGTTTCATGGTTGCATTCTGGAATGAAATGCGTATTGTCAAACATTTCCAAAAAGGAATAAAGGAAAGCAATTTGTAGTTAAATTTATTATTATCTTTTATTTATTCATCTATTCATCGGTTTTACAATTTTGAATAGGGAATAAGCACGAGATTGATATAGAATTTGTGTTGTCGTCTTCTGAAAAAAAATAATTTCAAAAACGAATTAAAAAGAAAATACAGAAGAAACCAAACATTATTTAATACAGAAGTAATTCTTCCAAAATTATTTTAAAAAACAACAAATAAAATGTATATAACAAAAAAAAAAAAAGAAACCAAAAAAAGTTGAAGATAAACAAAAAATCAAAACAAAACAAAAAACAACAACAACAAAAAAAAACAAAAAACAAAAACAAAACAAAAACAACAACAAAACCAAAAAAAAAAAAACAATAAAAAATAAAACAAAACCAAAACAATAATAAACAAACGCCCAAACGAACAAAACGACGTGCACTTATTTGAAGGTCTGATAACCCAATTCATTATGGGCTCATTGTTGTTATGGAAATCTTTTAAAAAATGACGCAAAATTTTGTCCATTACAACAATGTTAAAGTAGGCCCATAAGCCGGTTCAGTTCGGATGTTAGACCTGCTCATATTATGTACATGTCGGAACAAAACAATAAAACCCTTAGGGCTAACCTACACCGGGGACTGACTCCGACGACCCCGCACTGCCGTTCTCTGCCGTCTTCCGAATAAAGAGGTCGGGCACAGACAAAATACTAAGAATAAAGAGAAGAGCCGCTAGCACCCGACGTCCTCTGCCGTTTTTTAGGTGCTTGGTATGGGTAGGTCTAGCGGCTCTTCTCTTTATTCTTAGCATTTTGTCCGTACCCGATGTCTTTATCCGGAAGACGGCAGAGGACAGCAGCAGTGCTGGGTCGTCTCCGGCGTGGGTTAGCCCTTATAATGCAAACCAAGGACAACAATGTGTATTTTTGGTCTTCACTCATACTACATTTCTTCCAACCTACAATCATTAAAATTTATCCCTCGATATTGATTATGCTGCTTACGTTTACTTATCCATTAATTTGTTTAATCATAGTGTTAATGATGGTGATGATGGTGATGATGATGAAGGTGATGATGATGATGATGATGATGAAGATGATGATGATGAAGGTGATGATGATGCTGATGAAGATGATGATGATGATGATGATGTTGATGATGATGATGATGATGATGATGATGATGATGATGATAATCAACATCATAATCATCATCGTCATCATCATTAATATCACTATAATCATCGCCATTATCACAATTCAACGTCTATTATCATTCTTTATTTTTTTATATCATTTATTTCTTCGCCTCTCACCATCTCTCCTTTTTTGCACCATCTCGTCCTTCTTCATTTCTTTTCGTCATAATACTAATTATATTCTCCATTTCTCTTTTCCCATTTTTCAGTTTCACGTTGATGAAATAAAAACAAACCAAGCCAATAACGGGCGCAAAATTTCAGCTATCAATGCTGGAGGAAATTATTAGCTAAAAATTCATCAGAAAATGATAAATCACCATTTCCTCCCTCAAAAGCAGCCCATAAACCATTTTTGTCGGTGCAGACCTACTGGGGTGAGTCTCATAGAGAATTTGTTTGTATATGCTTTCGAGTGTGATGAGAAGATGTCCCACTAGTTTCTTCACATATTGATAGGGAGAATCGGATCACAACAGTGCCCCCTATCCACGAAGCACACAAAAGAGGCTCGTTTTATCAACTTCGTGGTCAAGAAATTAATAGAGCATGTAGTCTAAACATTCTAATCTCTACTTCAAGACGCGTGACATTTTACAATGGGAATTATTGATGGTGGTCAGTTTCATCCTAGGCGTTAAATAAAATAGAATCTACGACGCTGTCATTAACGGCAGCATCAGCATAATTTTAACCAAAATCATCTCCATCGCCACACTACAACAACCACCATTACGACCACCACCACCACCACCACTATCATCATCATAACCGTCATCACTATTATTATCTTAACTATTTAAACTATCTCTATGGTCGTTTTATAATTAATGTAGTGAGTTTATTTAAGCCTGTGGATCTTACACTCACGAACTTAAAACTTTTTCCTGATTGTTGAGATCTAAAACCAAACACCTCAAAAAGCTGAATCAATAAATGAAAATGACCAGACGGAAACCAAATGAATATTATAATGCTTTATTCCTACCACCACCGATTCTGAAAGACTATTTACACAATAGTAATTAATTGAATGAAAAACTTCTAAAAGTGTACCTTCTCCTCTCTCTCTCTCTCTCTCTCTCTCTCTCTCTCTCTCTCTCTCTCTCTCTCTCTCTCTCTCCCATCTGAAACGCTGACGAGAATAGATAACTCAATCATCTGAGACAATAAAACCACGTGTTATGATTATTAATTGGAACAGGAAGCAGCAGAAAGAACGAAAATAAATGAATAGGAAAAACAAAAACAAAATAAAAACCCCAAACAAACCAACAAACAAACAATACCCCCCCTCCTCCAAAAACAAAAAAAAAACAAAACAAACAAACTGAAACAAAAAGAAAGACAAAAAAAAACCCCCCCAAAAAAAACAAAAAAAAAAAACCCAAACAAAACAAATCAAAACAAAGCAAAAAACAAAAACAAAAAAAGAAATACACACACACACACACACACGCGCAAAATCAAAAAATTAATATCAATTAAAGTCACGCCAACCCCTCAATAAATCTAAAATGTAACATACACAATTTTAACTAGCTAGTTAACGGGTTAAAAACACAGCAGTAGCAGCACACGATTAGAAGATTCTTTTCATTCGTTCGCTATCCACTGCTCTTTCCAAAACTCTACTTAAGCACTCTTCTCTACAAAAATTGGCTGAATTTTACCCTTGTTTAACCAGTTAACTGCCGTACTCTGGAAAAACTCGTATTTAAAAATTTGGCCAGAAAACTCGTCCTTCAAATATCGATTGTTTTAAATGTCCATCATCTTGGCAAAAACTCTCAAACCTTGGATTTCGTTGAAGTCCCAGGTTCGAGAGTTTTCCCAAGATGAGGATGATTTAAATCGATCGATAATTGAAGGACGAGAAATGTGGCCAAATTTTTTAAATGCGAGTTTTACACCAGAGTACGACAGTTAACTGGTTAAACTCGATATCGGTAAAACGGTGATGTTGAAAGTTTGTGTTTGACAAAATACTCCATAGAACCTTGCCCCACCCTTTAAGGAAGCTATCATTTAATTATCTGTTTAAAATTCAACGCTTTCCAAAACGTGACTCAAGGAGCTTCTCTAGTGTTTATCCTAGACATTCATTGGTGACAAATCA
>NC_088361.1:39615184-39625184 GCF_034508935.2 Berghia stephanieae
AATGGATGATGTCTGAACTTTCTTCAATTTAGATTCGGATGCCATTAAGATAATTTCTGTTTTCTCCTCGTTAAAAATTTCAGTTTGTTAGATACCATCCAAGCTATAACAGATTCATAGCACTGCTCAATGTCCTCTGTAATCAGAGACGATGGAAGGGGAGCCACAGTTTTACAGAGCAGTGTGTCGTCTGCATACTTAATAATATGATATGAGTGCGATTGTATCACCCTACCAAGAGGCCTTGTATACGGGTATACAGTAGAAGACCGAGAACGGATCATTGAGAGAAGCCATATTTCAAAAGCACATTTTTCGATGGTACTCCATTTACACACACTGATTGTAACCTGTTGGTCAGGTAAGATTTGAACCAGGATAGAGCTGTACCATTTACAACGAAATTGGTCGAGAGTCTCTCGCACGTAATAGAGTGATCGATTGTATCGAATGCTGCTTCTTGATGTTTCTTGGAAATTTGAAATCATATTTGTTTTGCCACATTGGGTTCGATTTCAGAGTGAGACAAACGCTCAAGAATATTAATGCCAGAAAGGTTTGTGTGAAACGAGGAAAAGCGGAGAATGAGTTAAATGTTCGTTTAAGTCACTCTTCAATTCGATCTTGCTTGTGAAAAGGCCGTGATAATCAAATGTTCTGAACGCTAGCTATCAAAATGAAACAAAATGAAGCTTTGGTTGAGGTAGTCACACAGTTAATCTGATTAGATTCTTAGAATGTTTTAAAAAAAACTAATCTTGACTGGTGCAGATGACTTATTTAAATAATATAAACAATTCTAGAAAACCTTTATAATCATTCATTTAAAAAAAAAGAGATCATAATAAATTATGTCAATGATAGATCTTTATTAAACTGTGGGTAAATAAGGATAGCTAAAATTGCTTTTATTACAAAAACAAAAACAAACAGTCAAAAAAGCAAAAACAAAAACAAAACAAGAATTAAAAAAAACAACCAAAAATAAAAAAAAAATAAAAAATTAGAATTAGATAAATTAGAAATTAGAATTCCATTTATTCATCACATAGGGGAAATTTGTCTCTCAGGTTTATTCCAAGAGAAGACTGGAATAACCCAAGCGTCAGTTGCAGTGCAGCGCCGCAAATTGAGATAGGGCGAGGTGACTTACTCAAGGCCACACAGCGCAGCGGCCGACGATCGAACTGGTTACCTTTCGGGTACGAAGCAAAGATCGTACCGCTGAGCCACGCTGCCCCCAAACAAGAATAAATACAAACAAACCTTACGGTCTCTTTTAATGCCCTGAAGTTGAGCAACTTTATCTAGCTTGTTTCTTGATTGGAATCAATCACCGACAGTGAGACAGTTAGATTTGATAATGTATAATGCTGTATTATATGAGAATGGGTGATCTTTTCCTTTCTTTTATATTGATTTTTTTTTCGATTTATTTTGTATGAGTGTATGAAGTTTGAACCACACTGTGTCTGTAAAAATGATTGGACATCTACTAGGCATGCCCCCAAAATAGCTAGGGGAATTAGGGACACAAAACCCCCGAATTGTGCAAATTTGTGATGAAAGCATGATTTTTTAATGAAAAAAAGTTCGTGCTCTAAGGTTTAAATTGTGATATAGAACCACTTTCTCATTACTCCAAGAGCTGAGATATTAGCAATTTAAATCGTGTCATAATTCACGGTGGTGATGAAACTTGCCGCCTTCACATCGACATTTTGCTTTGGTGTCAAAAGGTCACAGACTACGTCATCGGTACCGAGTACAGATGTACACTGTTGCTTAAATCGAAATCGGAAATATAACTTATCATTTATTCATAACATACAACTTATCAAATTCATTCATTTACCAAGAGAGTAATATAATTTTCAAAAGTATTTTTTTAAATCCAAAAGTATACCAATTTGGTTATTTCAAATTTTACCGGCATTGGAACGCGGAACATGAGATTGTGAAATCGAAGAAATCAAAGTTGTGGTGGTCGAATACGAATACGAAAAAAAAAAAATAATAATTTTTTTCCCCCTCTCATATCTTTTGTATATTCCGATAGCTTTCAAAGAGTATAATTTTTATTTTCTTAATGTCTTTTTAAATTAGAATTATTTGAAAATAATAGACTTCCGCTCATGTGAAGATATCTGTAAACAATGCATCGCATTCTGCGGTTGCTAGTTGTGTCGTCTGCTTTCGGGTCGGCGAGGTCACGAAACGGTGTCAACTTGAACTCTGTCGCCTTTTACCCACCTCATAATAATAATAATAATAATAATAATAATAATAATAATAATAATAATAATAATAATAATAATAATGATGATGATGATGATGATGATGATGATGATGATGATGATGATGATGATGCTGATGATCATCATCAGCATCATCATCATCATCATCATCATCATCATCATCATCATCGTCATCATCATTAGCAGCATACCTAGCATCTCGATATCGCTTAAGCATCACTTTTATGTGTCACACTAATTCCACACAGTTATGTTATTATTGTGGTTTGTGTAATAGTATGGTTCAAATCAAATTTCAGGTTGAAAATGTCCGTATCATCATCTTTAACATCACGGTCATGAACATCCTCTCATCCCCATCACCAACAATTCCGTAATCAAGTCACTAAACCCATTAAATCATGGCATTGACAATGTACTAAATCTTGTACTAACTACTAACAATTATAAAATGGCAAAATGCAGTATTGAGGTGGATTGGTCAAAATGATTAATTTGTCATGAGATAAAAAAAAAATAAAAATTAGAATGCCCAGCTCTGTCAAAGTGGACATATTGTGGTCAATGGTACGTGACTTTTGTAGCGTAGCATTCTACCAGCTATGGTGTTAAGACTTTTAACGGATTAGGAAATGATAGTGACAAGCTAGATTTGTCTGTTGAAGACCGCTCTGAGGATACACTGGAGGTCCTGAAGCAAAATGATACCAACTGGCACAAATTATGTCGCTTTGATATACGGCCCAAAAAATCAGAAGGCTTGCTGTGAAAAATGAGAAATAACAAGAAAACTTGTCAAATTATCCCGATCTAGACAATCTCTCATCATCCCACTGTCCAAGAAGACAGAATATGCGTTTTCCCTCAGATGACGTTATCACAAGAAATAGGACACATTGTATGCTCTGCAACAATAAGATGAAGCTTCCATCCATTCAATAATGACAAAAGTCATGAACGAAAATATCCGCGTGGCTGCAGAAATTATAAACGATGTCCAGATTTTCTCCATGTTCTCAAATGGTGATTTGATCGCGCAGGGAGTTCATTATCAAAAGATTTGTCATGTCCGTTTTATGAACATCAAAAAATGCTGAATATTACCAAAACAAACAAAGTTCTAGTTTTGCTGTTGCTGAAATTGTTTCTTCTTCTTCTTCTTCTTTTTCTTCCTCTTCCTCTTCAAGCTGAAACTTCCTCGTGGAAGGCTCAGCAGCAGCATTCCCAATTGTTTTTCTGGGAGTTATCCAAATTGTTCCTAAGTCTTACAGTTGAGGGCAGAAACGAGTGAAGATGGTAGTCCACTCTAGATTGTGGCAACATAAATTTGTCAGGTTTCCTCTTGTTCTGTTGGAGGCCGTGTACTGACACCTGACCTGGTTTTTCTGTCCTTTGTAAAATACATTTAGTTTATTTTTCTCTCTCCTCTCCTTCAATGGTTCCAAATGGGATGTCATATATGCCTTTGATTTGTTTGAGGATTTTGTTGAACGAATTTTATAGCTTTTTTTATTGATTCTATTTACCTAATTGCGGAGGTGTGATCGGGATCCCATACCTTACCGCTTTACTCGAGTGTTGGTCTAACATACACTTTATAGCATTTCTCTTTTATGGTTACTTTCTAGCCGAAGAGGTTTCTTCTCAAGAATCTCCGGGTGGAGTTTGCCTTCCTGCATATGTTTGCAATGTGGTCTTTCCAGGTCAGGCGATTTCTTATCATTAATCCGAGATATTTTGCTTTGGTGACTTCTTATAGTGAGTTGTGGTGTATTGTGTATTATCTTCCTTTTGTTGGTAATTTTCTGGAATCAAAGTCCCGATGAAGAATTTCTGAGTCTTTCTTAAGCCTTATTGCTCTGTACAAAAGGCTGTCATCCGCAAATAGTCTCAGTTGAGTTCCTAGCGACAATCTTTCAGGCAAATCATTGATGTAGATAAGGAACAAGAGGGGACCCAGTACGGTACCTAGGGGCACACCTGTAGTACTGGAGCTGACTCTGACATTGCTCTTTCAGTTGTTTACGATTAGTGAGAAAATCCATTACCCAGTCGTGTGCGTTACTTATGATTCCATATCTCCGCAGTTTGATAGCCAGAGTATGGTAATTGACTTTATCAAATGATTTACTGAAGTCTAATAATATAACATCTGTTTAGAGTTGTTCATTCATGTTTTCTGTTAGGTTGTTGCAAGTTGTTATTCGTTGTGTTTCACAAAAGCTCTCCTTTCTGGAGTCATACTATATATAAAACATTCAAGTATAGAACAGACCAAAGAGAGACAGACAGACAGACAGACAGACAGACAGAGAGAGAGAGAGAGAGAGAGATAGAGAGAGAGAGAGAGGAGAGATAGATAGAGAGAGAGAGAGAGAGGAGAGAGAGAGAGAGAGAGAGAGAGAGAGAGAGAGAAAGAGAGAGAGAGAAGTGAGTCCATAAATTGTCAGAATTAATCAAGATGTATAGCAAAGAATGCTGTGAAAGAGGTTGAACCCAGTCGTATGTTCACCCAACCTGGTTCAGAGACAGACTCCAGCCGGTCCTACCAGGCCTCGACAGCTAACCTCAGGAAAGGAAACATTTTTAGCCTTCAATAAGACAACATATGGGTTTCTTGAACACACTGCCATTGAAAAAGCTGACAACGAGATATTGGCTTTATCTTGCGCCGTTAAAATAATTCAAAGAGATCAGGATAAACTAGAAAAGGCTGCTGTTGCATTCTCTCAAGTCTCCCAAGAAAAATGTGTTCCACAGTCATTTGTCTAATAAATATGATTTTTGTTGGATCCTAATCATCTAAAAATGTTAATATACGTCACCAAGAAAAATTTTCATTTTCGAAATTAATAGTTACCAACATCACCATAATCACTTCCACTATCGCCATCACCACCTCATCATTACCATCATCATCATCATCATCATCATCATCATCATCATCATCATCATCATCATCATCATCATCATCACCATCATCATCATCATCATCATCATCATCATCATCATCGCTATCACGATCACCACCACCTCATCATCATCCCCATCACCATTATCAATACTACTATCTCCATAATCACCTCATCATCATCATCATCATCATCATCATCATCATCATCATCATCATCATCATCATCATCATCATCTTCATAATCATCATCATCATGATCATCACTACCACTATCACTACCATCATCATCACAACACCATCAACATCATCCTGATCATCATCTTCATCGTCGTCTTCGTCATCATCATCATCATCATCATCATCATCATCATCATCATCATCATCATCATCATCACTACCAAGATCAGCACCACCACCACCTCATCAACATCATCATCATCATCACTACTATTATCACAACAATCACCTCATCATCATCATCATCATCATCATTATCACCAAATTCACCTCCACCATCATCTTCATCACGATGACGACCAACACAACACAAGTAAAACTGACAACAGCACCATCTCCTCCTCTCCCATCACCCCCCTTCCAGTCCTCATAATAAAGCTATACTACCATACGGCTCCTATATCACATAAAGTCACATTTTTAACAATCATAATTATTTAAACCAAAATAATCAACCGCTTACACGGGCTAAAAATAATATATTCTTAAAGTGCCGAATTGTCAACAAATATTTCATGGATTACGCCCCTTTGTTTTAATATATCTCATATAGGCGGATTTGCATCTCCCTATTTCACACTGTTAGAGGAATTTCTCAATGTCGTTCTATATCAACATCGATTAATAGTGGTCTCAAGTTACTTTGTACCAAATTTGGTGCTTTCATCACTAATTTGCACAATTTTACCCTAATTCCACTAGCTAAAAGTATCCAGCATGTTACACTGACGCCAGCCAAACCCTCAGCGCCGACCACAGAAATGTGGATTATTGTTAACTTCCGAAACTTTTTCATTGTTTTCTCAAGTATTTTTATGACACCAGTCTTCAAGCAGCGCCATCTCTCTCTCTCTCTCTCTCTCTCTCTCTCTCTCTCTCTCTCTCTCTCTCTCTCTCTCTCTCTCTCTCTGTGTGTGTGTGTGTGTGTGTGTGTGTGTGTCTCGATTCCTCCGATCATGGTTTACATATCACACAAAATGGCGGCAGTAGCCTGGCGATAAGCCATTAAAATGCGACTATTGTCGTTTCTGACCGGTCCCATACTACACCCCTTCAAATTTACCAACTGCGTGACGCTTCGAGACTATCCGGCAATTATAAACGTACTTTATGTTGTTCCATAACATGTTACAAGCGCCTTCAAATTCTAATATTAAATTGATTTAACTAAATAAACAATACACGGAATTGCTTCATTTTCTAAATCTTCACTTTCCTCATACAAAGAAAAATGTAAACAAATTCAGCAACCTCTATAGACTTTTAATGTGTTTATGACTGGTTGCAATACACATCTGGTCGGAACCCTTTTAGCGTAGTTTCATTTTTCTCGCGGTTTTTTTTTTGTTTGTTTTGTTTTGCCGTTGAACTGAATTCACACAAAACAAATTCAAATAAAAATCACAATGGGAATGTTAAAAGAACACGCATTGATACATTTCAATACTTATTCACGAATTCTGACATGAATATAAAACGATGATTAAGACATCGTTTATTAATGTCTTTAAAAAACACAACAATAGCTTTTAATTGCCTTTTCTCGAAAGAGTTATTCAATCTCAGATTATATTGATTTTCTTTCGTTTGTAAGGAGTCAAGCGTTAATATTATTAAAATACGTCATTGGCTCAATGCCATTTTATTCATAAAATACTGCGAAAGGTATAAACAATGATTAAAAGAGGGGGAGCAGAATCGATGTTAACACACAAGCAAGGATCGTGATACTGTCTAATCATTAATTTCATAATTGAGGAGACAATTACTGTAAACCGCACTTGAACAGAATATAGGGGGTGGAGCTCTGTCATTATTCCGAGCTACGTGTACAAATTGCATTATAAGATTGAAGCGAATTACACGAAAAAGGGGCGTGATTTCAGTTGTTGTATGACACTGACAGTCAGGCAGGAAGGGGAGGGGAGGGGGGAAAGGGGGGGGGGATGGGGGAGGTGAGCTAGTGATGGTGGATGGGTATGATGGTTGAACTAAAGACAAATAAAGAGATGGAAGTAGGAATCATTCGGAAGATGAATGCGATGGAGAGGATATGAAAAGTGGGAAGTGCGAGGGTGAAATTAGAGATAGATATATAAAAATAGGTAGGATGAGAGAGAGAGAGAGAGAGAGAGAGAGAGAGAGAGAGAGAGAGAGAGAGAGAGAGAGAGAGAGTATTATGACTAAGTGTCTGAAAATTGAAATTGTAGTCAAATTATCAGACATGGGTTGAGTTTATATGTTTTGTTTAGGAGAATGAATATAGGACTTTATAACAGCTAAATTCCAAAAATGTCATAGTTTTGATCAGCTTGACTTTCACTTGACTTTGTAGCATCTGTGTCATCCAGATATAATACCGTTTTGAGACGGTGGGACACAAATGGTAAACACACACACACACACATTTATATGTATATATATATATATATTATATATATATACTTATATATATATTAGATTATATTATACATTTATCGTATATATATATATATATATATATATATATATATATATATATATATATATATGTGTGTGTGTGTGTGTAGGTCTGTGTGTGTGTGTGGGTGTGTGTGGGTCTGTGTGTGTGTGTCTGTGTTTAGAGTGACAGATGGATAGACAAACAGACAGATATCTAAATATATATATCGATAGATAGATATGGAAAGATAGACAGATAATTAGATAGGTAGGAAGATTGATAGATAGATATTATGATTTAATTTGGTAAATAGATAGATAGATAAATAGATAGATAGATAGATAGATAGATAGATAGATAGATAGATAGATAGATAGATAGATAGATAGATAGATAGAAGTAGATGTAGAGAAGAAGGAGAGGTAGATAGATAGATGGGTAGATAGAAAGATAGGTAAGATATTGAGAGAGAGTGAGAGAGAGAGGTAGAGAGAGAGAGAGAGAGAGAGAGAGAGAGAGAGAGAGAGAGAGAGAGAGAGAGAAGGGGGGGGGGGGGTTAGGCGTAGATAATATCATCATAAGTTTCTGAGTGGGAGTAAAAATAATAGATTATTACTTCGACGGTGTTAAATTAAAAACCATAATGGTGTTTTACATGCAAGACGTGCGTTTTCATAACATTTAATGTGATTTTAATTGCTATGATTTGTTAGTCTGATTGTATCAGACTGTCTGATTATAAAGATAACGTTTGTACACATCATTGATTCATGATTTTAAGCTTTTACCAGGGCGACTACGACTTTTGTATGTTGCTTTTAATGATTAGCTGCCTTGTAGCTAATCTATGAATGCTTAGATTTGCTCTTTGTAGGCTTAGAATACCAGCATATATAATACATATGAGAGCGAATGCTCGAAACAATATTGTAGAAGCCGATCATAATTATACTTTCAATATTTTATAAATGACTCCCTTTAACAAAACGTTGAGCATTATTATTTCATGGCTTTTGTTTATATATATATATATATATATATATATATATATATATATATATATATATATATATATATATATATATATACACATCTCCTCTTCTCTGTATCTCTTTGTCCGCATCGTCTTCTTTCCACCCACGTACTCTTCCATTGCATTAGTAAATCCACAAATACTTCCCACACTCTCTAATTATGATTTTATAAAGATATATCTTTATTATATGAATGGCTAATACGAGTAGAAGCATAAAAGTAACACGTCTTTGATTATTAATTATAACGGTCTCAGAGCTCCTCTAAAGACACAACAATCTAAATTAGAATCGTTTTGATATTATGCAAATTACATCTCGTTGATACAATAATATACTTCTTTAACTCGTTCACCACGAAATTAAATTGCCTCTTTCAATTTCCTTGAGCAAGAAAATAAACTCCTATCATTGCTGAATTTGCCGTGCTGAGCTGCGATCGACACCTGGTTTATTGTGTCTTTTCTCAAGACAGACACTGAAGTAAAAAAAAAATTATTGATAAATAATACTAAACAAACATTTATTAGTAATTTTATTTCATTTTAGTCCTACTCGAGCAGGTTCTACGGAACCAGATTCATATTTTACATTATATCTTACACAAGCCGCCTGTTAAACGTCCTTTTTACTCTATAGTATACATAGACTATGCATGACCTATAGATACCAAATCACAGTATCATAAAGCACGTCTGGCCGGTAATCAGGAGGAATGAGGTTTGATCCTCAGTCGAGGCAGCATGATAAATTATTTTCTTGTGTCTTTCTTTCTTGTGCTGTCTGCCACAGTTTCATACACACGTATTCAGATGTGTACCGAGTCACACATTAAGAGTTGGGTGGAAAAGGGTGTGTAAAGCGCCTTACGCAAAACAGAACACCAGGGCCATTGTTTTGCAATCCTTATCATCCATCCGGTTACTAATCATTTTCAACATCGTTTGACTTTTGTCGAAAAAAAAAGTAACCAAAAAAACAAAAACAAAAAACAAACAAACAAAAAACAAAAAACAAAAACAAAAACAACAAAAAACAAAAAAAAAACAACAAAAAAAAAAAAACAACAACAACAACAAACAAACAAAAACAAAACAAAACAAAACAAAGCAAACAAAAAGCAACAAACAAACAA
>NC_088361.1:39630184-39635184 GCF_034508935.2 Berghia stephanieae
TTGCCAATTTTTTGAAGTTTTTGTGAGAGGAGGAGATAGTAAATTGCAATGCTTGAAATTTTAGATAAATCACACACAAACACACACACACACACACACACATACACACATATAAATATATACATATATTGTGTCTTAGCGTAAGGCACTTAACTCATAGTATCCATATTATCCTAGTTGACTCATATGTGACTGAAGACCTGCTGTGACGGATATTATAAAGAGTGTTAATACAAAAGTGACGCCTGAAAAACGACTGGTACTGCATCAAATCGAAATATGGTTCCATATGGCCTGAAGGGGGGGGGGGGGGGGGTGAGAGATGGAACATTTTGAAGTCCATTGAGCTGCGTAAACCAGAGGAAATGCACTAGAGAGACGAAGAAAAAACAAGAGAGAGAGAGAGAGAGAGAGAGAGAGAGAGAGAGAGAGAGAGAGAGAGAGAGAGAGAGAGAGAGAGAGAGAGAGAGATTCACAAACTGTGTTTTCTTCTGTTACTTATTTCTCTGTAATTTGGCATGATGATAGCAACGAACGAAAATGTCAGATCAATTTGATGGCACTGAAATCTATAGTAGATTGAGGGTTGTGTTTACAAAGTGTATTGAAGCGTGTTGTCTTTACGTCACTCCAGACACCATCTAGCGGGGAAAATGACATGGAAGGAAAACAGCCACGTATTAGGCGTTATTGGTGTGAATTACCAAAAATAACCCGTGCCTAATACATTTATAATAAGACACTTAATTGGTTTGTCTTTCCATTGTTTGCTATAATTTCGTCTATGGTGTTGTTTACCGCTCCAGAAGTAAATGAAACTTAAACAACTTTTGTTTGTATTGTGTCCGTGCAATATGTTAGAATTCATGACTTACTGTCGATTTTGCATTACACTAATTCGTGCAAGACAAATTTAATTGCTACTCCTTGATTTCTTATTGCAAGGTTATGTGGTCTTATGGTAAGACACTCGCTTTCGGATCGTAAGGTCCTTGGAAAAGGCTCTTTCCTCACATTTTCTCACCATACTCAAGTGCAAAATGAGTACCTGGCCGTTAACGGTGTTGTATCTGTAAAAAAAAAAGCTGCAATATCGCCTAACAGGCGTCATGTCCCGTCCTAAATGTTAAGCGTTTATGTTGGCCAGGGACCCCCTGTAAAATGCTTTGAGCACGTTTAGTGGATATTGCACTATATAAAAATAGTTTTAAAAATAGATCAAAAGGATAAATACTCACAGATACGGCGATACTCTGGAAATCTCGCAATTTACCAATCTGGCATTAAAACTTGCCTTTCAAATATCAGTTGAAAATGACCCTTATCTTGCAAAAAAAAAAAAAAAAGAAAAAGAAAAAAAAAAAGCCTATCAACCCTAGAACCCCCACTGACCGCCCAAGGTTGAGAGTTTTTGGCAAGATGAGGTCATTTTAATCTTTATGTCGTTGCAGCAGTAGAAGAGCGACACCAAAACAACAACGATAGTACCAAATAAAACATAATTTTAAAAAACAAATAAACAAAAATAGAGACAAACAATTAAAGAAAAAAAACGCCAAAAAACAAACAAAACTGAACAAAAATGATCCCAGGTCAACATGGTATAACCAGTTTATGACACGGAATCTATATTTGCTCGTAATTTTAGAAAACAAATCAATCAATCAACTGCACACGAAAACATAATGATATCCTCTCACTCTTACGTTTGCTCACATTCCTTGTTGACTTTTGTATGCATGTTTTCCATGTGAGTAAACAAACGTCTAACGATAGGTAAATATCACTTATAGTGTTCTTAAAACCACGGATACACCTAAATAAACTCGCTCTTGCAGGTCTGATAACAGACAT
Organism: Berghia stephanieae; assembly: GCF_034508935.2. NCBI lineage: Eukaryota > Metazoa > Mollusca > Gastropoda > Nudibranchia > Aeolidiidae > Berghia > Berghia stephanieae. Next base: position 39,632,039 of record NC_088361.1, read on the forward strand.
TCAAATCCTATTATTGACTTGTTTACGTGGAGGTAACATTCAAACCGATAATCGAATACGTCTAACATTCAGCCGGTAATCAATGAACAATTACTGGTGTGATCAATTCCCCTCTCAGGCATGTCATTGCTAAGATATAAAACTCAACAAAGTGAAGGAAACGGAAAGGCATTTTATAGGTTTAAAAATCGGCAAACGATTTCAAACTTGATTATTGCTGTCTTATTAGTTTTAGTAATCGATTATTTCCGAGCAAATAGCTCACAAATTGAGATTTGTTCTTTCCACCAATGGTTCAAAGAACACGCCCCACCACCCCTTTTCCACTTAATACCGCCCCCGCCCCTTTTTTTAACAGCTTCATTTATTCTAACTAAATTTTGAATCTCTCTACCTCCCTTCTCCCCCCCCCCCCCCACCCTCCCTTATCTCTCTCCCTCACTCTCTCACTTTCTCTCTCTCTCTCCCTCTCTCTCTCTCTCTCTCTCTCTCTCTCTCTCTTCCTAACTCTCAAAGTACTAAGTTTCGAAGTCTCCTTTATCTCTCATTCCTTTCCACGACAATCACATATTTTGTTAATAGAGGCGTTTGTATTTTAAGGAGATCAGCGTCTTTCTCAATAAAAAAAATCACACTTAACTGATTTCACATTAACCCGTTATCATACTATGGACTTTTTTTAAAAATCGTAGTGATTAATATATTGATTTACAAGCGATCAATTTAACCGCCATTTGAATTATCATTGCAACCAAGAGCATAACAATAACAAAATACATAATCGTTGTCATCATCATCATTATTATTATTATTATCATCATCATCATCATCATCATCATCATCATCATCATCATCATCATCATCATCATCATCATCATCATCATCATCATCATCGTCATCGTCGTCGTCGTCATGGTCGACATCTTCGTCGTCTTAATCATCATCGATAAAATCAACAATAACATATCAAATCACGAACAACACCGACGAGTTGATGATTAAACCACAATCAAATTAAATGATGGAGTAAAAACGAGAGGGTTAGTCAATGAAAGCGGTCGGCGCGAGGAGAATGCTACATTCCAGGTGAATAGTTTACATGAAAATCCTTCTTGTCCTCAGGAAATTGTCAGATCCGGTTACCTGTTTAATGTAAATCGGTATATTACCCACCGCTCCCAACAACGCGCGCTCAAATCGCTACTAACACGCGAGCTATAACTTCAATCGTTTCCACGACACTGCCCTTACCTGTGCAGTGATTGTCACCAAATATTGCTCAATTACGCCATATTTTCTCTAGCCCTTCATCCTGTAATCTGTTGTCATCAAGCGATAATTGTTGCCATCCACGAAACCGCTGGGCCGATAAATGGTTAAGCTGTGTCGGAAATGCCGGTTGGAAAAAGGGGTCTAGGCACGTCAAAGCCGCCCTGGAAGCTTGAGACAGAAGGATGTGGCTATCATTTATTTCAAAGACTGGATGTAATAAAATTGATGGATGCCCATTTACCCACCAAGAAACGTTGTGCAGGAAAGTCGATAATAGGCTAGATGGGCGGTTACTGAATTCATTGTGACGGAGAAGCCCATAACCTATGTTGTTATGCTTGAATAATAATAAAAAAATAGAGGACAATGGAACGTAAACGTTTAGTTTGATTCATCTACCCTGATGGACAACAGTGCATAACCTATGCGGTATTGTCGTTTTGTGGTATAGCACCCATATTATAACCCGTACGTCAAGGGTTGAGTCACGCAGTGGACAGCACAAAGTTGTCTTTTGAAAAGCTGCATATTTTTATTTTTTTTAAACATAAAATAAGTTTCTAAGCCGGTAACAGCGTGTCTTTGTAAAAAATGTAATAGGCGTAGTGGCTAACAGAAGCCACGCCTAGTCCCGACACGTTACTTGGTGCTGTTGGCTGAAAAACGCTTTGAGCACTTATCTAAGGAGGCTATGTGGTCTAGTGGCGTGACTCTCGCCTCTGATCGGAAGGTCCAGGGTTCGAGTGGACGGGGCATAGGTGAGTCCTTGGAAAATGATTACCGGGCCGTTAACAGCGCTGTCTCTGTCGGTAAAATTGTATTATCGCCTAACAGGCGTCATGTCTGGTCCCAAATGTTAAGTGTTCCTGTCGGCTAGCGAGCGACCCCTTGTAAAGTGCTTTGAGCACGTTTAGTGGATATTCCGCTAATAAATACTCTAGCTTTTTTTTTATCAGCAAAACAAGAGCACACGTTTAAAGCTGTTGTCCAAGCCTTGTCTATTCCTTTCATCACATAAACCCCCTGGGTCGGTTATACTCTTTATTTCTACAAGTGAAGCGTCCAGAATGTGTGGCGTTGTGACGGTTCGCGTTCTCACTAGGATACCAAGGTCCAACCGAGCAATTCTTTCAGGTATAAGTAGGTAGTTGGACCTCTTTAGATCTGTCGAGAGTTAAGACGACATGGAAGTTTGTTGATAACCCCAACCTATAACGTACGGGATGTCGATGTCCTTAACCTAGAATATTTACCTGGCTAACAAGCTAATGGATGGATGGCTAACCATATTGCCAGAATGAAGGCGACTGTTTTACCAAGCACTGCACTCCGCTGGACGACTGATGGCACCCCCCCCCCCCCCCACCTTCCAAGAAAAAAAAAATAAACAACCCAAAGAGGTAGACCCAAAGAAACTTGGAGAAGATCCATGAATAAAGAGCTTAAAGAGGTTGTTGGCCTGATGCAGTCGACAGACAGAAGTCCTTGGTAGATGTGGTCCTATGTGGTCTTGTGGTATGACACTCGAGATGGCCGAAGCCATTCGGGCAACGGGTAGGATTCCCATTCCGTCACATATCAGGGCGGGCCGTTCATGGCGCCCGCGAATCAGCTCGACACCCGAGATGATCTATTGACGGTCAACCGTCATTTGCCCCTGATTTGTCTCAAGCTAGACAGTGATGGCATAGGTTAGATTGTTATATAGGGGGAGCACATCCAGCGACATTTTGTTACATATAAATGAAAGTTTGGTACTGATGGAATGTTATGGCATGCTTGAGTAATAAATATCTAATCCCCAAAAAAAAACAAACACTGAACATACATACGTAAGATAAGATGTCGTATTTCTTAATTGTTTTATTAAGTTG
>NC_088361.1:39642684-39670184 GCF_034508935.2 Berghia stephanieae
TGTCCTATGAATTATGAGTTGATTGGATAGATGAATAAATGAATGGATAACAAAGGAAAATAAAAAGAACTACGTATGAAATACGGAATGACCATAAATTGCAACAGTTGTCGACGCCCCTTCATTGCATTCAAGTGCCGTCTTGATGCTCATTTTGAAACAGAAAAATACTGTTTGTAAAGTTAAATTCAAACACCTCCTTCCACCATGTGGCATGCCCAGTTTTGAGAGACTTGAATTATATACGTTCACGAATGCACAAGAGCAGATAAAAGGCTGTAAAAGCCTACATAAATCTGGACTTATATCATATCATATCATTAGTAGGATAGATATTACATTGTGTTAACCCTCTCCTTACCAACTATAGGAAAATCGTCACATTCGTTACGATACAACCAACGTTTTTCTGACTCAGATTTGTGTGGGTTTTTTTTTTTTTAAATCACAACATTTAAAGAAGAGGTGTTGTTACTGTTTTGTAAAGCTTGTTTTGCTCTACAAAATTATGCATATCATGCATTTTGTGCGTTTACGTTTGCATTTAAAATTTCAATTTATGTGTTGGTTACCGGGTTGTTATGAGATTTTCTTAAAACTTTCGAGAATTGTCGGGATGTATGAGAGTATGAGAGAGTATGTTGATTCCGAACAATGTATATAAATTGATGACTAATGGAACGACATAATTAATCGATATTACAAAAGATTTAATGAGATATTCATTTATCTATTTATTTATGTTTTTATAATATATTTATATATTCATTTACTTATTCATTCATTCATTTATTTATTTGATCCGTTATTCTTTCTTTCCTAGTTCGTTTGTTCATTCATGTAGTTGCATATTTGTTTGTTTATTGATGAATGAATGAATGAATGAATGGATTAAGGAATAGAAGAATTTACGAATGACTGGAAGAATGAAAAATTGAATGCTTTATGCATGTTTTAATGACTGAATGATGGTGGATTTCAACTTCAAGAAAAAGAAGAAGATGGCGATGGTGGCGATGCTGATGATGATAATGATGATGATGATGATGATGATGATAATAATGACGATTTTGATGATGATGATGATGATGATGATGATGATGATGATGATGATGATGATGATGGTAGCGGTGGTGGTGGTGATGCTGCTGTTGCTGCTGCTGCTGCTGCTGCTGCTGCTGCTGCTGCTGATGATGATGATGATGATGATGATGATGATGATGATGATGATGATGATGACGATGATGATGATGATGTGCGGCTATCTATTCTTGTGGTATGCCACTCACCTTCGGACCAGAAGGTCCAGTGATCAAGGCTCTTTATTCACATTCTTTCATTGAACTCAGGTGTTAAATGAGTAGCTTCCATTACTAGTGTTGTCTCTATCGAAAAAAAATAATTGTAAGTAGGTTCTCCTATCTAGCGTCACGTCTCATCCTACAAGTTAAGTGTTGCTGTTGGCCAGGGACTATGATTTGTAAAGAGCTTTGTGCACATTTAGTGGATTTTAGTCTATATAAATACTCTCATGCTTATGATGATAGTAATGAAGAAAACGAAGAAGACGAAGATGAAGAAGAAGAAGAAGAAGAAGAAGAAGAAGAAGAAGAAGAAGAAGAAGAAGAAGAAGAAGAAGAAGAAGAAGAAGGAGGAGGAGGAGGTGGAGGAAGAGGAGGAGGAGGAGGAGGAGGAGGAGGATGAGGAGGAGGAGGAGGAAGAGGAGGATGAAGAATAAGAGGGAAGTTTGATAAAGATGATATTGGGACCTTGCCAAGACCATTGTCCAATTCAGACAATAAACTTGCACGTTGTCAACAATATCACAGTCCATTTCCAGCCTCATCGACAACTGAACCTTTTCAAAACAAGCTTTATCACTTCATCGGATGATTCATTCATTTATTCATTCTTCCATCCATGCATTTATTCATTCACTCATCAATCCTAATTAAAACGGTGCCGTTGACAGTTTCCTCTGAGACATGCGCTGTTTGTAGCCAATCAAAACATAAGCAGGCGACCCCCGTCTTCCGGTACTTTCCAATTAATTGATTGCTCATAGTATTATAATAATATTGTCGTTTTAGTCATTTCGCGGACTAGGGATTTTGCGATTTGATGAAGAAAAAAAAAAGTCCATGAACACAATATGGGTAAAAATCATATCTATATTTTTCCATATTATGCGATTTATGAAAGATATCTTTGATTTCGGATGAATCAAATAATATGTTATTACCAAATCCGACGAAAAATAGAAATTAAAGTATCGGCCTTTATTTTTTCTCAAAACGAATAATAGTTATGAAAGTGTAAAAGTGAATGAGGACATTTTTAAAAAATCAACAAAATACACGTAGACATAAAAAAAAATCTAAAACAAAAGAAAACAAAAAACAAAGAAACAAATAAAAAAACAACTAGCTCTTTACTCTCATTCTCCCGCCGTAATCAGGTGTAAAATGAGTACCCGGCCGTTAACAGTGTTGTCTCTGTAGGAAAAAAAGTGTGATATCGCCGAACAGGCGTCATGTCTCGTTCTACATATAACGTGTTGTTGTTGGTCAGGGACCCTTTTGTAAAACGCTTTGAGCACGTTTAGTGGAAATTGCATTATATAAACGCTCACGTTAAAAAAAACAAAAACAAAACATATAATACTATTATTATATCTTGTTTAAAACCAGGAATCCCTGAGTGGAAGTCCGCTGTGATAAAGCAATGGTATGGGGACAGAGCCATTGATTTATGCTCTGAAGTCACAAGTCAATGAAATATTGTCTCACCGTATCCACTGGGATTAAAATCCGACCCCCCCCCCCCCCCCGCCCCCCAATTCAATTGCGAGTGTTTATCACTACACCAGCCAAAGGTATAGATACGTTTTCAGATCCGATAACTCAAGTGCCAAAACTTTCTTTTAAAAAAAAAAAAAACAAACTGATAATAATAGCCAAGCAAAAGCTGCTACGCAAGTAGCGTAAGAACGATGTTACGAATATCGTCCCATGAAAATAAAAAAAATGGCTGCTGATTAGTTATTAACCTGCTAACTGCCGTACTCGGAAAAGTTGAGTATTTAAACATTTGGCCACAAACCTTCAAATATCGATCGATTTAAACCAATCTCATCTTAGCAAAAACTCTCAAACCTGAGAACTCGCAAGGCACCTGGTTTGAGTCTTCTTACCCCCCCCCCCCCCCCCCCCTCACAAGATGAGGGTCATTTAAATCGATATTTAAAGGACGAGTTTTCTGGCCAAATTTGTAAATACGTGTCTTTCCAGAGTACGGCAGTTCACTAGCTAAGGAATCCATAAGATTGCTTAGTGATGTATGAATGTATATGTGTGTTGGGAGGGAGGGTGGTGGGAACGGGGCGGAGGTGTTAATTCAAAACACAAACACGATTTTAATTGCCTGGTAAATGAGATATATTAACCCCCGTAGCACCACCAGGGCTAACACTTCTGCTACATGATATGTCCATTATCCTTTAATTAATACGCCACAGTTCCAGAATTCATTGCTCCCCGCCATTTCCACTTCACTATTCCGGGAAGCGATTCTTATTGATAACCTCAACAAAGATTAGACTTAATCACAGCATGATAATGTGGCGGTACCTCTTCGACCGAGCGAAATGTGTGAAAAAAAAAAGAGAGCGACAAAAATCTAAGATAAGCTTTTAAGTCCCCCCCCCCCCCCCCTCCAATGATTGTGATTCTATCAACATTCAATTCATCCTTGGTATTAAATGCGCTGAAAGCTTTTATGATGTCGTGGAAGTGTTCATTATTATTGCTCTCAGTGATAATCGTAGCATAAATAATTACTAGGTAATCGATATGGAAATGATGCTGAAAATCGATACGACATCTAAATCCGTTTTGAGTAGAATCAATTTTTAATCCAAGTACTTTACAATGTCCCTTCCTGGTTTTTCGGGTTTGTATTCATTTCATAGGAATTCACTCCAAATTGTTTAAGATTTAGATATTTTTATTTTGAAGTTACAAGTTTGAATATTTTTATAATCAATAGCCGCAGGGGTAGGGTTAACGGAAAGTACATAATATATGTTTTACGCGATATGCAAATATTCATTCGTTCGCTGTTTTGTTACCTCTCTGATTCTGTTTACAAACAGAAAAAGTATCAAGCAACGAAATGAAAATGAAATAATATTATCTTTTTGAAAACGTCAATGTCACCAGCCTGGCCAAATGTACATGAAAATGCGATTGAAAACACGTGCTTTTAGAATTATGAATTCTACGTATTTTATTTTTGTCTGATTCACTCTTTTTGTGTGGCCCAAGCAAATAGTGTGCTGTCAATCAGCTTTTTAAAAAACGTGAATTGAATATTCAATTACTGAGAACGTTACGGTTTAGGGATATTTTTAACCAGTTAACGGTTGTTCTCTAGAAAAACATGCATTAAAAAGATGACCTGAAAACACGTCAAATTTAAAATCGATCGATTTAAATGACTCTCACCTTGGCAAAACCTCTCAAAGCTGGGACTTAGCGAAGTCTTTGGATTTAGAGCATTTGGCATGATGAGCGTCATTTAAATCGATCTACATTTGAAGGAAGAGTTTTCTGGCCAAATTTTTAAAAACGTGTTTTCCTAGAGACGACAATTATTAACTGGTAAAAATGTTGAAATGATTGTACAAATCACAGAGTTTACAAATAATTAACCAATAGATGTTTTGACCAATCAAAACATGGAATTTGTGACACACCTTCACGCGTGCTCGGACAAACATAGTCGGTTGTTGATGAACAATGACGAGAATACAATTGACCTCTCTCTCTCTCTCTCTCTCTCTCTCTCTCTCTCTCTCTCTCTCTCTCTCTCTCTCTGACTATTGTTATTGGTTTTATACTGCCAAATGGGTGACAAGTTATCACACTGCTTTCTCGATCTGATTATAAACATGTTTTCTGTGTTGGTTCTTTAATCATGCGGTAGGACAGTGGATATTTTATTTAGATACATTGCGATCGATAGTAAAACCTGTACAGTACACGATGTTTACCAGTCACTGCCATTGTTTACATTATGAAGACTGTCCGAGAGGCGTGGTTATGGTCCCTTCCACTAGGTGTCTATAAAATAGGAAAAGACCGATACTAATTTTTTTGCAATCTGACTTCGCCATCGTCAGTTAACTTATAGCCTCAAACTAAGAATCACTAAGACCCACATTTGTACATAATTTTTAGGTTTGTGGACTGCCAAGTGAGTTGTCTTTAGTAGTGGTCAAGAAAACAAGTGATTCCATTAGTTGAACTGTTGAATAAAACTCACGATTTGTTTTCTTTTGAGGCTAAATACTTGTCTTTTGACGTTATTTGTTGGACAGTGTGTGGCCATCGTTAACTTATTGTCCGACACAAAAACCCTACAAGTCTTATATTTGACGTCATTTTTTAGGTTTGTATAGCGTCTGGCGAGGAGGCGTTTGTAGAGCTCAAGGAAACAACTTGTTTCATTTGTTGAACTGTTGAATACAACTCACGATTTTTTATTTGTTTTTGTGGCCAAGGACTTGTCTTTTGACGTACTTTTTGGTCAGTGTCAGGCTATAAGTTTACGATGACTACGGTCAATTTCAGCGTAGCCATCGTTATGTTATAGATAGGATGCGCTTGGCTAAGAAGTTCATAACATTGCCATCCGGAAGTATAACGGACCAACACACAAAACGGTGTGTATCCATGAACGTTTATAGTCGGGTTAATACAGTTCAGTGAGCATTACTCATAAACGTGGATGACAAAAAACAATAACAAAGACCTGAGTGACGTCATCTTCGAACTATCTATAGCCTGACACTGAAATCAAAACAGACTGGCAGTTTGACGTCATTATTTGGTTTTTGCACCGCCTATTAGTGAGTTGTTTGTAGAGCTCATGGAAACAAGTTGTTTCATTAGTTGAACTATTGAATACAACTCACGATATGTTTTCTTTTGTGGCAAAAGACCGGCATTTTGACGTCATTTTTTGGTCAGTGTCAGGCCATAACTTTACGAAGGCCACGATTTCAGGCCATGAGTTTACGATGGCCACGGTTCGATCCCCCATCACCGTGAAAGTTTTATTCTCTATTGTCTTCTGTCACTTTCCTACTCACTTCATTTCTTGTTATTATCAACAAGTGTGCCTGCTCCGCTCACTTTTTCTGAGTTTCAATACAGATGGATTGTTACGGAGATACCTATACAAATTCTAAAATATCTTACCTTTTACAGGCAAGGTTCATAATTAAATTACATTAAGGATTTTTAGATTTAACTTTCAAATCAATTGGGTTATCCCCCCCCCCCCGCCAAAGAAAAAAAACAAACCCAAAACCCTCAAAAAAACAATTAAACAGTTCCAAGCGCGTGTACGTACGTCTAACATCCCGACCCACTTATAGGCCTAGTTTAACATTGTTGTAATTTTTTTAAGATGTCCATTACAACAATGAACCCATAAGGAATTGGTTCATCAGACCTGCAAATAAGTACACGTAGGTTCCAAGTATTTTCTATTATGATTTTTTTATGTGCTACATAATAATATGTTGTAATGATTTCATGGTAAACACGACATGGGACGATACGATGTCTTGTTATTTTTTTGTGGTCATTTTTACAAATAATAATTGATATAAAAATAGAATGAATAAAATTTCCTTTTTCCATTCCCGAGGGGAAATTTGTCTTTAGCGTCTATTCCAAGTGAAGACTAATGAAATAACCCAGCCGCCAGCCGCAGTGGAGCACCGCAAAGTGAGCTATGGCGAGGTGACTTGCTCAAGTCCAAACAACGTGGCGGGTAGCCGAATTCGGTACCTTTCAGGTACGAAGCAAAGACCATACAGCTGAGCCACGCGTTATACAAGCTGTTTATAATCCTGAGGACATTCGAACTTAATGTGTGTCTAGAGTAGACGCAGACAACTATATTATGTAAAAATCCCTGTCAGAGCATTTATCTCGAGGGTGTCAAAACCGCGGTTTCGAATTTGTTGACCTTTTGTCCTTTGGAGAAGGTGTTCCTGATATGTTTCCGCTTTACATTAGACACAATGGGAAGCAGAAATCGTGACATCACGCTTTCATCTGCCCCGGTTCACAATTTCTTGGAGGACTAACATTGAATACGTTACATGTTGAATCATAAGGTGGTGTGACTATTAATCCTTGAAGCAGGATGTATAGACAAATTCCCATGATTACGGAGCTTAAAAGATCGAGGATGGATGATCTTTATTGACGACCAGCATTTATCTAGGCTAGAAAATAAGATATCATCACTCTCAAACAAGAAGATCAATTTCACAATGTATGCATCCAGTCTTCAGGAGGATTGGTTTCACACTTTCAATGATATTGGAACCAGTATTTGACATCACACTCTTGTTCTCTTTTCATCTGAATGATATGACCTATGTTGGCTTTTGTCAACTGACCTGATTTAAATGGGAAAATATACGGACTTTTATTGTCACCAAAGAAAGAAAAACAAATAATTAAATAAACAAAGAAAGAAAAAATATTATAACATTTGGTAAAGAAAAGCAGGCACATAGAAAATCCAAACAAATCAAAGTTTAGCATGAAAAGCAGAACTCTCCTGGCAGCGGCCAAAATCTCAGTGTATGTCACTATTTAGAGAGGTCCGCATTAATTTCATTCCAAACATTATCTCTAAGTATGGATATCACATAGTTCATAAAACCCATTTCCTCCAAACTCTTTGTTTAATGGAGCTAATCCTAATTTCTATTCAAGTTTTGGTGGATTTCGGTGGTGGCCAGTGATATGCCGGCGAGAAAGATAAATCTGCCATTGTCATTCTACGCCACGACACGCCGGGGTTGGCCGGTACTTTACAACCATTTACCGCTAAATAATCGCAATTTATAGCCAAAATATGGATATCTAATCTGACCAGATCGGACACTGGCGACAAGTTAAGAAAATAAGATGTGCAGATAGTTTTTAATGTCATCGAAGCATGTCGACAAAATACCTGGTTTAATCTCATGACACCTAATCTACTGCCACTATTCATATATATATATATATATATATATGTGTGTGTGTGTGTGTGTGTGTGTATGTATGTATGTATATCATTGAAAATATGTTATTACAAAGCCCAGCTATTATCGTCGTTATATTTATCTTCAAGTACAATTTGAATCTCATACATAAAGCTCAGTTTTATTCAATCACTAAAATGTGCCAGCGACATTCTATGGAGGATAATAAATAGGTCCATGCTATGTACCCATTTCATGACACAATTATAGCATTTTATCGTAGCTAGATTTTTTAATATTTATTATTAAAGTACCTAAGATGTAAAAGCTACTTTGATTCAACATGCGATTACCACAATAGGCTGGATGATACCATCTTTAAAATTCCATTAATGGCATTTACACCCATTGACACGAATTGGATACGAAAATATGGCGGAGCTCTGAACTCAAACTATTTTGATATGATCATTTTTATTTTATTTTACATATCCAGTTCTGATCGTTTACAACTTTGTATATTGAGCTGTCAAGTAAAACAAAATCAGAACGGGCTGTAATGGAATTGGCGAGCAGGGGAGGGGATTGTAAGAAAGGAATTATAATGTCTTTATTTCCGCGATGTTATCTCTTGTTTTGTAGAGTGATAGTGATAGGTACATATCGGGTTGTCAATGGGTGTGAACTCAATTTAACGTCCATTCAATTAGTTCTTGTACTTTATTACTGAATCCATGCCGTGTCAGGTCGTGGTAAAAAAGATGTCAATGGTATTATCTGGCAACTGAGTCAGTCTTCTCCTTTCTTCTTCTTCTTCTTCTTCTTCTTCTTCTTCTTCTTCTTCTTCTTCTTCTTCTTCTTCTTCTTCTTCTTCTTCTCCTCCTCCTCCTCCTCCACCTATTCCTCAAAATATTCCCCCCTTCAGAAAACAAAACCAACTAAACAAAACAAAACAAAAAAAACCACACAAAAAAACCACAACAAAAAACAAAACAAAAAACAAACAAACAAAAGAAAACAAAAAAACGAGGAAAAATATTACCAAACAATCAAACAAACAAAAACACTCAAGGGAAAGAAAAGACGGAACAAAAAAAAAAAATACTTGTCATGATCATGGTGGCCATTTCTACACCAAGCATCTCATCATTATTAATCATCATCGTCGTCGTCGTCACGGCCGTAAATCGTTTTTCGTCATACACCACCACCACCTCCTCCTTTTAGAATCAACCCGGTACTCAGACAGTCTGACGTCTCGCTGGCCTAGCGATGCTTGATGGTCATCCCCATTCCCATCGCTGACCACACAACCAGCACCGCGTCCTTATCAACAAAAGGCACGATACACCTCATCCCTGTCACCAAGTCCAATAGTCGCCGCCCTTGACAATTAACTATAATAAATGGAGATAAAGGGGAGGCGTGCAGAGTTCATGGAGGCAATTGAGAGACACGCGGCGTTGGATGAAGGACACAGCATACTTATTTGCAGGTCTGATAACCCAACTTTTTATGGGCACATTGTTGTTATGGGAATACTCTCTAACCGACGCAGGTTATTGTCGATTATAACAATGTTAAATCAAGCCCATACCTGCTACTGCTTACTGATTCATCTTGATGGTCCATCATTTAACCCAGTGTGGCATCTTTAACCCCGCCCCCCCCCCCCCCCTTTCACCCCTTCCTCAATAATCCCACGCTGACTGCCTTGTAGTAGAAATGACACTTATGAAAAACGGAATTACCACCATTTTTTTCAGTTCTATCAAGATCATCTATACTTTTTTTTCTCTTTCTAATCATTAAATATTGAGAACATACGTTTCAGTGAATGTTATAAATGAAATGACAAATAAATTAGTCATTCAATGTTTTATATACTAGATAAGTAAAATTGGTACAGTCAGAGCGCAATCATTAGTCGATAAACAATAGATGATATTAAACAATTCTTACACTCTTGCTTTTTTGGAATTCCGGACTTGTTCCCAACCGCTGCACGAGCTTGCGACTGCGCGCTGTGAACAAAGTTCGAATTCCAAAACGCATGAGTGTAAGAAATCATTTATTCTCAATCGTTTCCGATTTCGTCATATTTAGATAAAAGACATCTTCAAAAATATTCAAATAATACTTCTTTTTAAAGAATCTGATTTTTAGTGAAAGTTACGCTTGATAATCTGACAAAGTATTTTTGTAAACATGATATCATTTCGCATTGCTATTTAGGGAGAGGGGTGTGAAAAGGTTAAATCAAATTTCAAATCTCTTGTTGAAGCCAACAAAACTGAATTGACATATCAATCGTGTTGTAGTCAATAATAGTCAAGGTCAAGGCCGCTACCTCCTCGATACGGATTACGGAAGTTGGCCATCGTAGCCATCGTTAACTTATAGCCTGACACTGACCAAAATATGACGTCAAAAGACAAGTCTTTGGCCGCAAAAGAAAATAAATCGTGAGTTGTGATAGTTCAACCAATGGAATCACTTGTTTCCTTGGGCCTTACTAACGACAACTAGACGATGCACAAACCTTTGAAATGACGTCAAACTGTAAGTCCTAGAAGATTCTAGTGGCAGGCTATATATTTACGATGGCTACGAGTTCTCCCTCTTGCCTTTAAGGAAAGTCTTGGTCACGAAGGAATAAAACAAACTCAGGATCAACGACAATATTCATTCATTGGTCATATCCTAGCCATCGTTAACATAATACAGCCTGACACTGGAACCATCTAGGACTTCCAGTTTGACGTCATTTTTAAGGTTTGTGCAGCCTAGTGAGTTGTCGTTAGTAGAGCTCGAGTTGAACTATTGAATACAATTCACGATTTGTTTTCTGTTATGGCCAAAGACTTGTCTTTTGACGTCACTTTCTTTAGTCAGTGTCAGGCTATAAGTTAACGATGGCGACGGTCATATACACTGATAACCGATCTTGTTGTGGTTCCCTTATTGTACTGGAAATATCATCAAACCAAAATATCGTCCATAACAACATTAAAACAAGCCCATAATTGTGTTCGGTTATCAGAACTTTATATATGTACCCTGGGTGATATACCAGAGCGAGGTGCACAATGCAGGACTGCTAACCGAAATCCTTTTAGGCTAATTGTTGTAATGGAAATCACAAAAAATGACGCAAAGTAATGTCCATAATAACAATGTTAAATTAGGCCCATAACGGCGTTCGGATGTCAGATCTGCAAATATGTACACGCCGATCTAGAGGTACATACATCATTAGTATTAGCCATTATTAAGTCGAGGTGAACCAATGACTAAAAATCAAATTAAGAGTAAGAATTGATAAGTGATTAAAATTTTGAACAGTTAGTTTTCCGCCATTGCTACAAAAAACCTACACTCGTTCTTTCAAATAAAATTAATTTCACGTTCATCAATAACCCGTTAACTGTCGTACTCTGGTAACACACGTATTAACAAATTTCGCCAGAAAACTCGTCCTTCAAGAATCGATCGATTTGAATGACTCGAATCTTGGCACAAACTCTCAAACCTGCGAGGTATAACTATCGAAACAACGATATTGACGTCACTCAGTTCTTTGCTATTGTTTTTAGACAGCCATTTTTTGGTGATGATTACTTCTCACTAAATTATATCAATCAGACTGTATACGTTCACAATGTTACATAGTTTTGTGTGTTGTTACGCTATATCCGGCTGTCGGGTGTTGTGAGTTACCTAAACGCATAACACCAATGCTTTAGGTCTAGATTTAACTATAGAATTGCCTTTAATTGGCTGTATTACTGCCTGTCATTATATGGGCGCCTTGACACGATGTCATTTATTGTACCTAGTCATGTCAGCATATCTCCCTACTCGCTCCTCCCACAGGTGCCAAGGAAAGGTATAGGTTTCCTTTACTTTACGCCTTCCTCTTTCTACTCTCTTCTTTTTGGTAAACATAATATCTTCCCGCTACCCCTCTCTGTGCTTTCTTATGACCACGGAGTACGCATTTTAAAATTGGCTATTATTGTACGCGCATTTCATTTCAAATTCTGTTCCCATGAGTCATTTCTAATAATGGTCTCTCAGTACACATCTTTACCTTATCCTATAAATAAAATGAAGTTGACGTGAAGTGGGTCTTTGTTATTGTTTTTTGCCATCCACATTTATGAGTAATTCTCACTTAACTGTATTAACCAGACTATAAAAGTTCATCGTCACACAGAGTTTTGTGTGCTGGTCCATTATACTTCCGGATGGCAATGTTGTGAGCTTCTTAGCCAAGCGCATACTGTCTATATCTACTTGTCTCAACAAGAATGTTGAAAGATAGGTTCAAGATTCTAACCTGAGGTTGGGTCTGGGGTAGTAACATCCCTTTTATTTTGTAGAGGAGTTCTATTGGGCTACTTCTCGAGTAATCAGTGAGCATAATAGTGGGACTATATTGTTCTGTACAATGATAATAATAATAATAATAATAATAATAATAATAATAATAATAATAATAATAATAATAATAATAATAATAATTATAATAATAATAATAATAATAATAATAATAATAATAATAATAATAATAATAATAATAATAATAATAATAATAATAATAATAATAATAATAATAATAATAATAATAATAATAATAATAATAATAATAATTGTCAGAAGAAGTAGAAAAGAAGAAGAAGAAGAAGAAGAAGAAGAAGAAGAAGAAGAAGAAGAAGAAGAAGAAGAAGAAGAAGAAGAAGAAGAAGAAGAAGAAGAAGACATAGAATGACTAACAGTACCCCACCCTGGAATAACACAATTAATATCATTACTCTATCGCGACTATTTATTTGTATACATAAACCTTCCCCAGGATATCATATGACGCTGTAAGGTGTCACTAGTCACGCACAGCCTTTGACAAAAGATGGCATTGGATCGTCCGCCGGACTTGTTAACCAGTTTCTATTGTACTCTGGAAAGACACATTTTTAAAAATTTGGCCAGAAAACTCGTCCTCTAAATATCCATCGATTAAATTAACCCTCATCTTTGTAACAACTCTCAAACCTGGAGATCACAAAGTCCCAGGTTTGAGAGTTTTAGCCAATACGAGGGTAATTTTAATCGATCGATATTTGAAGGTCGAGTTTTCCGGCCAAATTTTTAAATACGTGTCTTTCCAGAGTACGGGAGATTATTGGTTAAAAGGCTAATGCTAATAGTGATCCCACGACGGTTAGTGACAATCGCCGAGTTTAACGGTCAATTTGGTATGTTGGTATTTTCTTGTGGCATACACGACCTGATTCACACCTTCCTCCTTGACCGCAGGGTTGCTGTCTGGTTCAGGACGCGAACCCGAATCCTATTGATGATACCAGCGGGTGGTAGGTGATGTTGGCGTTATTAGAGATGGTTGATGACATTCGTGCTAAGAAGTGGCGTCGGTGGTCGTTGTACGTTGTCTCATATTGTGACAAATTCAAGCAGTATTGATATTATACACGAGTATTGATTAAAAAAAATAATCTTTGGCCTCGCTGTTGTGTCCTTGGGTAAGTCGTTTGCATCTCTTACATTACTTGACTCTGATGTAAATGAGTACCTGGGTATAGGCAGAGATAAATATATCATATTCCAAACGTGCAAATATGGATAACTCACACTGTGTGAAATGAAACCATGATTCCATTATAGACTGTGGGTTAATTAATAAAGCGATGAAGATCGCATTGAGCAATTTCAGTCTGTGTAAATTTGATATTTAAATATGAATATTTACCACGAGCTTATCTGGTTGACATCTTATTACCAAAGCAACATTTTCTGCTAAGTCCCAGGTTTGAGAGTGTGCCAAAATGGGGGGCATTTTAATCGATCGATATTTGAAGGACAACTATTCTGGCCAAAATCTTAAATATGTGTTCTTTTCAGAGTACGTCAATGCAGACACGGGTAGATTTTGTTAGAGTTGGTGTAATTGAATGTTGTAAATGCATTTCTAATAGTAGAAGATTTTATATCTGAGATTGAAGACGCGGATAAGGGATGTCAAAATGTATTTGTGACGGAAAGAAAAAAGAAAAGACTAGGAAGAAAGGAACAATAATCAAACAAACACCTGCAAAGTCCTAAGTTTGGGAGTTTATGTTGTTGTTGTTGTTGTTGTAAGTTGAAGGTTCTTTCAATCGATCTTTGAAGTCCGAGTTTTCTGGCCAAATTTGAAACACGTGTTTTCCAGAGTACGTAGTTAACAGGTTAACTATTCTCATTTGGTCAGAGGCATTGGGCGACAAAACAAAAATATCCACCAAATAAAGTGTTATAATATGTAAGAATCATTCCTATTTTACCAGTCCGGTCATTGATCAAGCACATCATCTCTTGATTTTCTATGGATGCTTGACGCACAGAGGACATTGCTGCGGATTTGGTCATGGGCTGTTTGGTTCGTGAAATATTCTTTTATAGATGTATTTTGTTTATGTATATTATTAAAACCTCTAGCCTATTACATTCTAGTATTTTATGTGCCCATTTGGAACATTGCTATGCCGACTGTCACTTCTTTCACAACATGGGATTATATGGCATTTATGATAATTGCTATAAAATGCAAATCGATTAAGGCGTTAAAAATTGAATACGCATGGAATTGAACGATTTTTTTCATCTACACCCACTGATCAGCCAACGTGTTAGATATTGTTGTCATTGAGCATTAAATATCAAAAAGCTTGAGGTGAATTTTTTAAAGGTCTCAATATTGTTCAATATCTATCTTAAGAAGCATATATTATGCGTTTCGTACGTATCTAGAACGTATTTAATTTGGAAATAACAAATTAATATGGAAGTCAACATTAACATCGGAAAATGAAAAATGGTTATCTCAATAGATGGGTTTGTAGATTGTATCTTGATATTTATATTTTGGCATTTCTTTAAGGTCATGTCCTCTGTACAAATCTTATAATTCTGTCCCGGTTACCCAATGGTTTGGTATTCACAAACATGAGACGTCGATGTATTTGAATCGCAGGGGTTAGAGATTCTTACAATTTGGAAACATCTCGATCGATTAATAGCTAAAGTAAAATATTTCTGGTAATTATTTTTCCCTATTCTTTTATAGATGTATTTTGTTTATGTATATTATTATTGGCCATAAGATGGACAGGAAGGAACCTTGATAACAGCTAAAGTATGCGATCATGTTTTTATTTATTCTTCTTTTTTTCCTGAAGTTCATAATGCCTCTCTGCTTACAGTTAAAGGTTGAAATTCGCATGTTTCCTATATTTTGAAAAAATGGGCCTGTTAGGACGATATAGAGTTTAAACCAGTTAACTGTCGTAATCTGGAAAAGAAAAGTATGTACCTATTTAAACATTGGGCCAAAAAACTCGACCTTGAAATATGAGGGTCATTAAAATTAATCGATATTTGAAGGGCAATTTTTTAAAAATTACGTGTCTTTTCAGAGTAAGGCAGTAAACTACATAGTTAAAAGACTAATGCTAATTTAAACGATTTAAAATACCCTCATCGTGGCAAAAACTCTCAAACCTGGGACTTCGCTAGGTCCCAAATTTGAGAGTGTTTACCAAGACGAGGGTCGTTTAAACTGATCGATATTTAAAGGATGAGTTTTCTAGCCAAATTTTTGAATACATGTTTGTCCAGAATACGGCAGTAATTGGTTAAATGGGCGTGTATAATTAGAAAGCACACACGGCATAGATTAACTGCTGTAATTATATTAGTGATCTTGTAAATCAATCCTGTTGTTATTTTGACACGGCATTTTAATACTTTGAAAAAATGAAAGGCAATTCGTGGCTATAAGGAACAATAATAGCAACTTTCAAAACATTATATCCTTTGAAAAAGAGTAAAATTTCAAGTGAACATTCCTGTCCATAGTTTCTCTGAATGGATATCCAAATACAGGGGTATACTTTAGTGCAAGATGCTTCGAGATCAGATGAGACATAATTAAAGTTTTTAAGATTCTGAAATTTAATATTAGATTTAATGTGCAATGAAAGACTACTCGCTATTTAATGACGCAGTTGGAAACAGCTAGAAACAGACATCTTTTCACTGAAGATCCACTGAAGTCATACACCATAACAACTCTGATATATTTATTTCAACTCATTGATAAAGAAAAGAAGGGGGGAAAAAAACGACCCAACAGAATCGTAAGCACATTGCATTATTGAATTTAAATAAACTGACGGAGCGGATAGGCAGATGAAACCGATTAGATTGTTCCTATTCGATATTATGACTAGCATCGGGTCTCACGCGATAAACATTGGGACAAAGGCACCCCGCGGTCCTGTCGCCTGTCCCCCGTCGTTAAGTACCATATTAAAGTAATCAGATTACCAGACGTATCACACCTTTTCTCGATCTTCCTCCACCGTCTTTCGCACGCTGAAACATTACTTAACACAAATTAAATAGAATAAGAAATAGAAACAGGGTCGTTTAAAGATAAAAGTATTTAAGTGCATATTATGAAATATTGAATTAACATTCTTGTCGTATATGGTCTTTTTTGTTTGTTTTGTTTTGTTTTGTTTTCCCTGAATTACGGACACGCCCACCCTATAATTTAATAAAAAATCACAATATTAAGTGTTGTAATTCATACATTTGATTAGGTGACGAAGGGTATACTCGAGACGTCCTTTAATTTTACCACGAAGTGATTGGAAAACAATAAACATTAAATAGAGAAAATATTACTCCTGTTAAGAATCATCTACATTAGTTGTCTGTCAAGAGGTGAGGTGAGTTCAAGATGACCTGTATTATTTTGGATTAATAATCTTCATGGCTTAGCACCACAAAACCCAATGTCATCGATATCGGAGTACAGTCCACTTCGGGCTCTCCGCTCATTGCGATACACCACTTAAAAAAAATAAAAGGTCTATAACAAAATCTTCGGAACGTGTATTTTACTTTGCGGCACATTCAATCTGGAAATCTCTCTCGGTCTATACCAGAAGTTCTTTAAGTCTAGACCGCAGAATAAGATCATTGATTGATGACAAAATATTTCTTAACTACGTTCTTCATTATCCACTGGTCTCATCCTACAGGCCAAGTTGCTATTGTCTCGTCACCCCCTGTAAACCTCTTTGATATAAAAGCTTTCCACTTTTTTTTTTTTGGGGGGGGGGGGGAGTTGAGCAGTAGTTAATAGATCTCCAATTGAAACATTTAAAAAAATAATGAATTGTCTAATGCCAGTTATTTCTTGTAAAGCGCCACTGAATACGTCCGATGGAGATAAGTGCTCTATGTGTTATTTCATTATATATTTATCATAATATTACTACATCTTTTCGATTGGAAATGAAATTTTGGAAAATGGCCGCCAGGGATGTCCGGAGTTAGACGGACAGCTGGTTCATATTTCAATTTATTTGTACTCCTGCACTGACTTCAATGCCAAATTTAACGCTTTCATCATTTAATTGCCAATTGACCAGCTAAGCTTCCGTACTGATTACGTGGAAAAAAATCCTTCCCCAGTGAAACATACAATGAATATTGAAGCGGAAGAAATATTGAGTTTTGGAGAGAAACTATTTTTTTTAATTAAAAAAACTCTGGTATTTGATAATCATTATTTTCGAGAGAAGAAGCAAAGGAAGAGAATGAAGCGAATAAGCAAATGGAGAGCGTGCAAGGGAGAATAGTAGGAGGATAAAGTAGGTAGAAATTTAAAAAAAATGAAATACAATAATATTGACAGCAAGTTACATCAATGATATTATTGGTATAATATAAGTAACAATGTATACAAGAGCGAATGTGGGTATTGAAGGATTTAAACGTCCCCGACAAAATGCCATCTATAGTTCATAATACAGTAACTGTTATTTAGTTTAACTGTATAACCATTTACCCTTTAAAATAACTTTATATCATTTGCCCCGAGCCACCACTGTAATTTCCTGTTCATGTTTTTTTTTTTTTTATTAATAAAGTTCATCTGCTTATATTATTATTTTTGTTAGACTCTAAGTCTGTTTTGTGAAAAAAAAAAGTCACGTTGTTGTCGGATCATTTCAGGATTGTAACTTATAAGGTCTAGCCATAAAACGGGATTTTCTTTATGTACTCTACATGATCTCATGGTGAATTGTGTGTGTCTTGGTTAATGGACCATAGCCGTGACGATGGAATACCACACACGCACACACACACACACACACACACACACACACACACACATTCAAATACATCCATACTGACATACGAATACATACATACATACTTTTATACCCGCTCTAGACAGTTCCTAATGCCCTCCCATCCCTATTTAGGCTGGCGTCAGACAGGATTCTGCATCCAACATAACGGCAGACAGACATCTTGTCTGAGAACGCTATGGTAAATGTTTACAGTCCGGCACCATCGATACGTTGGTCGTTTATCCCTTAATTTCAATAATCGTCTATTGAGAAGAGGGACAAAGTAATGGTGTGTTAACTCACACACTAGTTAGTGCCCATCACCTTGTGGGCTAGATTTCGTAAAATTGGGCCACTTCTGTTTTTTTCTGCGATGGAGAACTCTCAATGTTTTTGGAAAAATAAAGGCTATTACGAACAGATCGAATCAAATTTTTTGAGTCATCAACAATCAAAATTCGTAGGTGCGCGCAAATGAATCTGGCAGCAGGTGGGCAGATGGCGATTCTCAACATCAAATGACCCATCATTGTGCCCTCGCAGATTTTATAAATCAATTTTTTAGTCAAAGGATGAAAAAAAAAAAAAAAACAACTCTTAATTAACAAAACGTTGTGCCGTTTATTCGTATATCATTTGTATGAAAATTAGTTTTATAACTTTTAGATTTATTGCCAGTAGTTCTGTGCTCGTGATAAAAAAAAAATAATTAGCATGTGCTGTAGAGAACGATTTGGACCCCCAACTCTTATCTTTTTAAAAAAGAATATAATATAGTTGTTTCGCTTGTTTGTTTTTAGTTTTGTTTTGTTTTTTGGTGACTTTCGATTGACTCCAAACATACCAAAAAATAATGGTATCCAAATAGAACTGCAATACAGAAATTTGAATTATTTTTTAAAAGAAAATAATTGCAATACAGAAATTTGAATTATTTTTTAAAAGAAAATAATTCAAATTTCTGTATTGCAGTTAGTAGTTAATACATCTCCAATTGTAACATTAAAAAATGAATGGTCTCATGTCAGTTATGTCTTGTAAAGCGCCACTGAATACGTCCGATGGAGATAAGTGCTCTATGTGTTATTTCATTATATAGTTATCATAATATTACTACCTCTTTTCGATTGTTTTTGATTTTTTAAGAAAAAAAAGTCATTCGATTTTTACTAAATTCAGCACTCTAACCGATGGGCACATAATGTGTGCTCAAACTTTACTTTTACCAATACTGTCATGGACTGAAAAACCACATCTTCAAAAATTCGGAGCGCAAACACGTCCTTTAAATATAGATCGATTAGAATTACTCAAATCTTGTAAAAATCTCTCAAACCTGTGACTTCCAAGAAGAAAAGTTTAGAAGAGGTCAGCATATTACCATTAATAAAATGTCAGTTCGAAAGCTCAATTTCTTCATCAACTTTAGAGATGTAATTAGACTAGACTGTAAGAACTACCGTATTAGAATCTTTAGAACAACGGCAAGTCGTAAGTCGCAATCTTCTTCAAGTACCAAGTCTGTGTCAGACATCGGTGATCATGGTACGCCATTCATCTCTCTGATCAGATAACCTCAGAAAACTAACATTACTCTTCTCTTTCTTTGTCACCCAGCTGTTCAAACTATTCAAATATGTTTTTCTTGGTCTACCTTTACTCTTTTTACCTTCCCTCTTTCCTGTGAGAGCAAGATGTTCAATGCATTTATGTCGATTTAGGTGCTCTAAAAATTGCATTTGTCTTTTTCTTATTGTACGAATTAATAACCTTTTAGTTTCAACTTGCTCTAATATTTCTTCAGTCTAGCGTCGTAAAATGAGCAACCATGACTAAATTGCTTGATCGATTTAAAAACAAAGATTATGTCGAAAGTGCTATTCGAACCCGAGACTTTCAGGGTGTAAATGCAATGCCTTATTCACTTGGTATTCTCGTCCCCGCTCATTGTAATGTCCTAATAATTATAAGTCTGAAAAAATCAGTGACTGGCTAGTGGGACTGCTCGCTGATCTCTCTCTCTCTCTCTCTCTCTCTCTCTCTCTCTCTCTCTCTCTCTCTCTATCTCTCTCTCAGCCGGGAGGAGAGTGTCGTGTCAGTTAAGTCCCACGTTTAGGTCTCTGACACCGTGATATTCTTATTCTCTAGTTTAATCTCGCACTTTTCCACATCCCATATTTCTCATTCTATTTACAAGGCAAATTAAAAAAAAAATTACGCCTTTTCGCGCAACGGCACCATAAGATCCCGTCGCCTAGGCATTCCATGAAGGAATATAGATTATCCATCAAACTGGATGTCTGATGCCAACAGGAATCTCCCACGTTGTCCAAGTGAGCAAATTGGGAGTTAATAATCTTGCTCAAGGAAAAACAAAACAAAACGAAAATGCCTGAAGCGGGGCTGGAACCCGGGACCTTCCGGATCACAGTGCAATTATGCCTTAACCAATCGGCCACTTCTCAACATGCATGAAATTGCTATATTCCATATTTCAAGATGAAAGAAGAGTTTTTGATTGATCTGGCTCGCAGCTCTGCCTGAAGGACAACAAAAATCAGTCTTTATCGATGCGATTTTTCAAGTAATTTGCGGTGTGGCAAGAGAGTGATGAGATCGGTTACGCGCCATAAAACGGAAAACCCAGAAGAATGGTCTGGTACGCTTTCGTCGATACATGCCAGCACGCGACGTCGCCATTTCAAAGTCAATGAAAAAAAAAACACTCGGTCTATAAGGCACACGCGTTTCTAGGCAATAAGACATTTATAGTTCATCAATTAACCCCGTGCTACTCCCAAATTGCTTTGTTTGTAAACGGGAAATACAAAATATTAAGATATATTTTATTTGTTGGTGCGGGGGTTGGGGGTGGGGTGTGGGGGTGGGGCAAACAATAAAACAAAAAGGGGACAAACCAACGCTCATTCAATTCAATTGTATAGGACTTTTATTATCGATATTATGATAATTGAATTTAGACAAGTTTTTAATAGTTAAACGCTGATCAATTTATCAAGATAACTGGGTTAAGTCAAGTGTTTCGTGTCACAGATATAATTTTATTTTCCCATTGTAGATAATACTCGCATTTTGATAGTTGTGTGAGGTGAAATGGCGATTTCATTGTGTAGAAATGGAAGAAAAAGGACCCCAAACCATTGAGGAATTAAAATGGTTTTTGAGCCTAAATAATTGCGGAATTACAAAGAAAGGATCTCGCAGGGGAGTGAGTTGTTGTTGGGTTGATCCTCATGTGGAAGATATTTTGTACCGGAAATAAATTAATGGGTTGGGCTCTTGTTTGACGATTAGTGCACGCTAAATTGTATACGAATAATATTCTTTTTAAAAATCTATTATTGAAACGTTTAATGGGAATGGGGCGGGGTGAAGGCGGGGCGCCAATATTTATATTGCGGCGATAACAATAATGACAGATCATATCGACATCCCTGTTGAAATAGATTTATATGGTAAATTTTAATGTTTTCTGTTTCACCGGATAAGCATTTTATGGTCAAGAAAATCATAAGGGGTGAATAGGCACTTAATTTTAGCGTCAGATATATATATATATATATATATATATATATATATATATATATATATATATATTATTTAGCTGATTGCGCTCACGTCACATCACAGGTTGTTTTTTTTTTCGAAAGGCGCGTTTGGTTGGGGGGGGGGGGGGGGTGACTGTGCTTTGATTTAATTTTAATTTTTGTTAAATTTCCTTTTTATTTATATTTCTTTTTGTCATTTGCCTTTATTTTTCTTTTCTTTTTTTTTTTGCCAACAATAAAGGTGAGTAGAGTTCTTGCCTATTCTAAGAAACAGCTTATAAGTTGCAAAAGATAGAGAAGTAAATCACGTTTTTGTACATTGAGTAAACTTATTTATTATTTATGGATTAGTCACCCAACTCTTTAGAATTTATTTGGTGAAGTCTTATCGTGTCTAATCTTATCTTATCTTATTTAAGGCTGAATATATGACGTATCCTTTAAATACTTTAGTACAATTGCAAATAGTTTGCGACGATGACGTGGCCGAGTGGTTAAGGCATTGCACCGTGACCCGGATGGTCCCGGGTTCGAGCCCCGCTTCATGTACTTTGCATTTTTTCCCCCGTGGACAAGACAATTAACCCCCAATTTGCTCACTTGGACACCATGGGGGATTCCTGTTGACATCAGACATCTTGTATGATGAATTATCTATATTCCTTCATGGAATGCCTAGGCGACGATATCTTATGATGTCGTGGCGGAAGAGCAACATTTTTATAGTTATATAATCTCAAATTAAATAACTTGTTAAGTAACATTTCCAGAAAAGTTTACACATCTTTGAACGCAATAATAAAGTAAAACCACATGGCAATGTAAAGCTGAAAATAACAATTATAGAAAACAGCCGAAAAACAACAACACCCTTAAAAACATTTGGACGGAAAACCCATCCTTCAAATTATATAGATCGATTAAAAGGACCTTTATTTTGTCAAAGACTCTCAAACCTGGGATTTCGCGATGGTCACGGTCACAAGATCCAATCCCATCATCCATCCGCCCCCCCCCCCCCCCCATCCTCCAACCACCCCATTCATCCTGTCCTTGGTATTTCAACATGCCCGTAGTCGGAATCTGTTATCAGAGAAGCTCTGGAAAGTGTTTTAAAAAAAAATTAAATAATTGACTAATATAAGTGTGGGGGCGAGCACGGTTCAAATCCTCATACGAAACGAAACGAAACGAGCAAGTCGCGAGATTGAACCACAGTAAGGAGACGGGTATGTGGTGTGCGCTATGCATATCAGAATCCCCCCCCCCCCCCCCAAAAAAAAAAAAAAAAAAAAACAAAACAAACAAACAAAAAAAAAACCAAAAAAAAAAAACAAACCCAAAAAAAAAAAAAAAAAAAAAAAAAAAAAAAAAATAAACAAAAAAAAAAAGAAAAAGAAAAAAACACGAAAAAAATGTGAGCATTCATATAGCGGAATATTTTCTTAATGTGCTCGAATCGCTTTAGAAAGAATCCCAGGCCACTAACAACACTTAGTAAGACGAAACGTGACACCTGTTAGACATAATATTATGTACACCCTGTCTACGGCCAACAACTAATTTTACAACTACGGTGAAAGAATGTCAATAAAGAGCATTTCCCAAAGACTCAACTTTGCGCCGCTCGGGGTGAGACTCGAACCTACGACCTTCCGATTCGAAGGCGAGTGTTATAGATACCACAAGACCACATTGTCACACATAATCATATCACTAGTTATTGACAACAAGGGTGTATGACACCGCATAATAATAATTTTCTCAAGTCGAGAGCTCCTTTTCTTACCCCCTTATTTATCTTTCAGTTGGTTAACAGCTCTAAGTAGTTACTTTGGATTAATAATAGAATATAGAAAAAATATATTAATATTGTATTCCAGCCCCTGCCCCTCTCCCCTTCCCCCAAAGCGATTGATGTTTACACACACCTAATACGTGCTCTAGGCGATTTGTAATGATTTTCCTCCATGATAAATGCACTCAACTTTCAGTCTTATTTTTTTATATTTCTCAGTCGTTCATTTTCATACCTCTTAGCATCAGAGCAGAAATCTATTTTCCCAATCTATCATTCATTAGCCGTTTCAATCCATCCTTTGTGTTATTTATATCTTTTACAAAAAAACATCGTAAAATTTCACACAAAATCGAATCGAACCAAGTTAACGCCAATCCATACATACTGTTCAAAGAACCGATTAATTGATTTCAATTGAGTAACGGAAAGCAATTAATAAATCATATTTGTACTCGATACCACGAGTGTTGATGGTGTGCAAACAGGCGCAAATAGTTCGTTGATCATAAGTCAGCAAAACAAATGGTAATGACCTAAAAGGTATCCGTAATCATTCCAGCTTTTTTTTTCTCCTCTCTCTTTCTTAAAACTGCCGAAGTGTGATATTACATAAAATGCCCATTTATTTACTACATTTCCACGTTCCTACACGATTCAAATGTTTTATAATTTTGATTTATTACTCAGCAAGCAATATGGATAATAATAATAATTTTAATGATGATGATAATAATAATAATAATAATAATAATAATAATAATAATAATAATAATAATAATAATAATAATAATAATAATAATAATAATAATAATAATAATAATGATAATAATAATAATAATAATGAGAGAGAGAGAGAGAGAGAGAGAGAGAGAGAGAGAGAGAGAGGGGGGGGGCTATGTGTTCTTGTGGTATGACACTCACTTTCGGATCGGAAGGGTGTGGGTTGGAGCCTCATTCAGCGCATAGTTGTCCTAGGAAAAAGCTCTTTACTCGCATTCTCTTATCGTTATCAGGTAGTAGTAGTAACGTATGGCTACACCTCCAAATTCATTTCGTCAACCCAGCTTCGAAAGTCTTCCTCCGCCCTAAGGACGGTCCCATAGCCACCTTCAAGTTTAATAGCTGGACAGTGGAGGACGATACGATCGCTGGGTCTCTGGGGTTGTCTGACATTTCCGGCCAGTATCACTGTTCCAAAGTTTCCATCTGCATAAATTAAGTTAAGAGGCGATTTGAGGAAACCCAGTATTTCCAGGCAGTGTGGAATACAGACACTCTTTTAGTTGGATCTTTTATGACGTTTCTCCTCTTGGGATTTCCCTGTTCCACATTTCTCTCCAGTATTCCTCTACACTGAAGTCTGCCGTTTTTATTAAGTGGTAAAGTGCTCTCGATTTGAGTCTTGTTGTTGGAGATGCCCCTTTTATGATTATTTTTATGGGAGTCTTTTCTGTGGCTTCGTCAATTCTTGCATGCATCCTTTGATTATCGTCTTGTCGTCTAAGACTTGGTGGTGCAATGCCGCTCAGTGTTATAATTTTCATTGATTCTCTCGGATGTCAATGCGGCTTACATGTGGGCTCCTCATCCAAACAGGGGCAAAGTATATTCCCACAATATAGCACAGTGCCAAAGCAGACGTTCTCAGTACATGTGGTGAGGCTTACCAGGTGGTACTTGCGAGTTTTCTCACCAGGCTGTTTCTTTTTGCGATTTTATTTGAAGTTCTCTCAATGTGTTTGCGATAATTTAGTTGTCTGTCCAAAGTAGTGTCAAAGTATTTAGGATTGGGGTCTGGGGGTAGTATTGAGTTACCGGCTGTGATCTTCAGTTCTTTTGCTGCCTCTCAATTATTCAAGTGGATGTGTCTGGATACTGATTTTGTGGTATTCATTTTTAGGTACCACCTATCAAAGTATTGTTATAGGCGAGTGGTGTCTTTGCTTAGAACTTCTTCAATCTCTTTCCAGTTTTTCGATTGATAGGCTAAGGTCCAGTCATTAGCATATCCAAGTTTGACTGCTTCGCAGTTTGGCATGTCGGATATATAAACATTGAAGAAAGTTGATGCTAAAACTGAACCTTGTGGTACCCCATTTTTAATTGTGCGTCTTTTGCTTTTGTTTTCTCCCAATATGACATGAAATTGTCTTGTGCCAGTCATGGTAGACAGCACGGTTTAAGCGTCTTTCTACAAGGAATGATTTTTGAAATCTTTACCCTCATTCCACCTGTCCACACAGTGTCGTAAGCTGCAGATAAGTCTATTAGGACTGCAGCAGTTTTCTTTTTGTTCTCAAAGCCTGCTTCAATGTATGAGGTCAGTGCAAGGACCTGTTCACTTGTGCTTCTTTGTGGTCTAAAGCCCGCTTATTCTGGTGGTATGCAGGGATTAACAAATGGGGTGATTCGCTCTAGTACAATTCTTTCCAGGAGCTTATATAAGCAACAAAATAGAAATATTGGTCTATAGCTGGGTTGTTCAGTCATTGGTTTGCCTGGTTTTAATATGGCGATTACTTTGGCATGTTTCCAAAGTTGTGGGTTTGTGCCCTTTTTCATGATGTTTGTCATAGTATTTGCCATCCAGTTTCTTGTTTCAGGTCCAAAGTTAGTAATCATGTTAATCATATTCCATCAATGCCAGCAGCTTTGCCATTTTTTATTTTCTTTATAGCTCCTTTCATTTCATCAATCGTTATTGGGACACTTAAAAACATGCTATGGTCAGGTAAAGTTTTCAGGGTCTTTTGATATTCTTTTCTTATTTCTTTTTCAAATTGATGGTTTGGGATGTGTTGTCCCCGTTGTTTCTCGTTAAGGTTAAGTTAAGGGTCTTCCTCCTCCTGGACCAACACCTCCAACTCAATCGTTATCAGGTGTAAAATGAGTACCTGGCCGTTATCAGCGTTGTGTCAGCCTGAAAAAAAAAAATGTAATATCGCCTAACAGGTTTCGTGCCCCTTCCTTAAGTGCCGCTGTTGGCCAGGGAACCCTTGTAAAGAGCTTTGAGCACGTTTAGCAGATATTGCGCTATATATTTAAAAAGTTACTACATTACTATATTCCTTCAGAAAGAGCCGAATAACTCACTCTAATCAATTGGCTGAGTTCCCAGGTTATGTGGTCTAGTGGTATGACACTCGCTTTCGGATCGGAAGGTCCTGGGTTCGAGCCTCGCTCGGCGCATAGTTGAGTCTTTGGAGAAGGCTCTTTACTCACACTCTCTCACCGTACGCAGGTGTAATATGAGTACCTGGCCGTTAACAGCGTTGTCTCTGTCAGAAAAAAAAATTATAATATCGCCTAACAGGCGTCATGTCCCGTCCTACGTGTTAAACGTTGCTGCTGGCCAGGGACCCCTTGTAAAGTGCTTTGAGCCTATTTAGTGGATATTGCGCTAAATAAAAGCTCTTTTTTGTTGTTGTTGTTGTTTTTGTTTGAGAGTTTTTTGACAAGATGAGGGTAATTAATTTTGATGGATATTTGAAGGATGAGTTTTCTGATCAAATTCTTCGATATGTGTTTTATTCAGAATACGACAGTTAACGTATTAATGTGAATACTACATGTAATGCAAACTACGTAAGAATCAGAGTTTGCTCTTATTCCCATCCTTCCAATCACTGATAATGTTGAATGACGTCGTTTCAATACGTGACTCAATATTATTACTGTTATGCAGGCCTCGATCCTTAATAAGACATTGTACACCGTTATGTTGTTCTCAGTGCACTGTATGCTATATAATATATATTATATTATAATGGAATAACTTATTTTTAAAAGGAAAGAGAACCAAAAATAAAATAAATAAAAAAAAAAAATAAAAAAAATTTAATCCAAAAAAAAATGAATTCGAACAT
>NC_088361.1:39672684-39707684 GCF_034508935.2 Berghia stephanieae
ATTCCTGTTGACATCAGACATCTTGTTTGATGGATTATTTATATTCCTTCGTGGAATGTCTGCAACGGGACCTGATGGTACCGCTGCGAAAGGGCGTACTTCTAATTATTTTCTTTGAATGTCCAATTGAGTTATAAAAACTCAGCTGAAACGATTCTTATTTAACTTAGTTATCCTGTGACCGTCACTGTGGGTGCGTAATGAGGATTGAGAGTTTTGGTGCATTGTGACCTGTGTCTTATGTACAGAATTCTTTCATTTATAGGTTTCCATTCTAACAGTGATTCGTTTATTTGCCTGGCTATCAAGAGGGAAACACCTTCTCTGTGTTGGTCATCCTTTCGTCATGACCAAACGATCAGGTCGACATTGGAGAGTTGGCGCTTCCCAGCTCATGTCCATCTTACCTCTGATATGACCGGCAAATCAATCTTGTAGCTCAACATCTCGCTTTGGACTTGCGCCAGATTTCCTGTTTGGTATAGGGTCCTAACAGTCCAGCAAGAGACATTGAGCTTGCGTTTTGGTGACAACAGATCCCCTATCTGGTCGGAGGCGTCCGTTCGACTTCGACATCCTACCGTCATGAAGCCAGCTCTGCTGCCGCCGGTAGTGGATTTATGTCAGGTTTCTGTTACTGTAACAACTTATTTTTCTAAGGTGGGTTGTTAACTCACTGCTCAAGCCCCATTCCTGGAGGGTCGGTGGATTACTCTTCGTCTGATCTCTCCCCTTTTCTCTCCTATTGGAGGTCCGAGGTTCGAGATGTGCAAGCCCTCCCACCACGACAAGATGATAATCCGGGAGGGATTGCCTTATTTGTATCATTACAATTCACTCCAATACCATCTACAATTGGCGGCCTTGGCATAGATTTCGAACAAAACGCCTACATTAGTTTTACTTGGTTCGAGCATGTGTGACACTCACGCCCAAAGGCATTTCATTTAATTCATTATAAAGATTTGCAAAACGTGTTTGTTTTATAAATTATATATTTGAAAATGGCTTTCGTAATATTATCCTCCACAGCCGTCCATAATGTGGTTAGCAGCTTGTAATCAATCGCATAAGATTTGTAAGATCATGAACGGCAATAAACGGATATAATGAAGAGAATTTCATTGTGAAATGTTATTCTTTAGTAAAGATAAATATGGACTTTTAAGTAGCGCAAATCCATAAAGCTCTGTGTAACATTTCAATAAATAATATTCTTAAAGATAGATTGCTGCTGCTGCTGCTGCTGATGATGATGATGATGATGATGATGATAATGATGATGATGATGATGATGATGATGATAATGATGATGATAATGATGATGTTGATGATGATGGTGATGGGGGAGGAGAAGGAGGAGGAGAAGAAGAAGAAGAAGAGGAAGAAGAAGAAGAAGAAGAAGAAGAAGAAGAAGAAGAAGAAGAAGAAGAAGAAGAAGAAGAAGAAGAAGAAGAAGAAGAAGAAGAAGAAGAAGAAGAAGGAGGAGGAGGAGGAGGAGGAGGAGGAGGAGGAGGAGGAGGAAGAGGAGGAGGAGGAGGAGGAGGAGGAGGAAGAGGAGGAGGAGGAGGAGGAGGATGTGTCTAAAACATAGATGCAACAAAAAGATTCCGATTTAAACGGAACATTCAAACCTAAAAGCTCCCAACTGATATTCTCTTTTATATGTCTTTAAAGCCATAATACGGTGGTGGCTCGTAGAGGCACTAACAAATATCTGTTGAGTAGAATAAAGAGAGAAATGGGATCTAACAAACAAGAATATCATTGAAAATTTATGATTTTACACATTTGATTTTTAAAAGACTTATGAAAAGCTAAGATGTGGTCTAGTGGTATGACACTCGCTTTCGAATCGGAGGGTCCTGGGTTCGAGCCTCGCTCGGCGCATTGTTGAGTCCTTGGAAAAGACTCTTTACTCACATTCTCTCACCGTACTCAGGTGTAAAATGTGTACCTGGCCGTTAACAGCGTTGTCTCTGTCGGAAACGTTTAATATCGCCGAAAAGGTATCATGTCTTGTTATACATGCTCCGTGTTGCTGTTGGTCAGGAGCCCTTTGTAAAGCGCTTTGAGCACATTTAGTGGATATTGCGCTATAAAAGCTCTAGCTCTTTTTACCACATCGATAATTCTTAAGTAAATATTTTAATGTCAGCTAAATTTACACCCGTATAAAGATAAATCTGGATTAGAAATTGCATGAGTGAGGTCACTAGAAAGCTATAATAAAAAGATTCTTGAAGTTTGAAATTTCGAGCTCATTCCCAACGCGCGCTCCCAAGGTCGCATGCTCTTTCTTTGGGTACTCTTTCATAACTCCAAATGTTGGAGAATACTATGATATTATTGTAATCGAATGAATAAGGAAAACTTGAGCATTTATACAGAGATATATCCACTAAACGTGCTCAAAGCGCTTTCCACGGGCTCTTTGGCCAACGGCAACACTTAACATGTAGGACGAGACATGAAGCCTGTTAGATGATATTAAAATATTTCAGACACGGCGAGGTGAGATAACGTGAATAATGAGCTTTTTTCCAACGACTCAACCGTGAAGAGAGGGACTCGAACCCTGGACCTTCCGCATCGAAGGCGAGTACCATACCATTAGACATAATCTGCGCCCAAAGAAAAAACGTTCAAGAAATTAGAACAATAAAAGGTTGTAATTTCAAACAATAGAAAAGTAATCTTTCATAGCGCTGAAAATTTTTCGATTTAACATTCAAATAAGTTTAAATGACACATCTCATGCTTTAACCCTCATTATCATTACGCGAACACTATTGTGTAGAACAGTAGTTCTTTTATAACAATTAAACCGAATTATAGTCACAAATTGAGTTGACAATAAGAGACAAAGAAACTGATAAATTGTCGACATGATTTTCATTGTCTTTATTGCTACAACTCCTTGAACTAAAAGCTGTTATTCCGGTGCTTAACAATGAATTGTGGTTTTATTGGTTTGTTCTACATTTGGTAACATCATTTAATTGTCTTCTTCTTTTATCTCACGTGATTTCAATAGAAACTTGAGATAATGCATATGCACTTTACTGTTCAGATCAGACATAATATTATTCAAATAAATACATAAGTAAATAAATAGATAATTAAGTAATTAAGTAAGTATAAAAGTAAATAAGTATATAAACAAATAAAACATCCACAATAAAATTGTTTTTCAAAATTGACTACAAGAATAAACAAGTAAACGTTTCTAGAATGTATTCACGCAATTTGATAGTCATATGATAAATGAATTAAAAATATGTGTATTAGTAATAGGAAAAGTGTATGTATACAATTAACATTAGTATATACAATACTAAATATACAATAAATTGTAAAATACTTATATAATAATGTAGATATAACAGAAAAATGTAGATAAAAAATCATAGATTTCTGCACATACTTTCCCACCAATGAAAGACGATAAAATAATTGTTTTTAAAGGAAAACGACAGGCATTGAAGGACGAGAGATCACAATTTTAAATTATAAAATCTGTTGCAGATGGGACGTAAAATCCGATTGGTCTCTGACGGCTTCTCTGGGATATGTTTCGACAATAGATGAGAAGCATCATCACATATCTTTGTGACGATACTTAGGCAACATCTGAATCTAGCGACCAAGGGGTCAAATCAGTCGATGTAATTTGATTCAATAGTCTGATGTCACGTCGCCCAGCAACGGCGGCCATCGTGGTTCTAAACAAAGAAAATCGGTACTTATTAGCCTTCATGCTGGCTAGATCTTTTCATAATATGTCTTGCGATCAGAATATATAAAAGTCAAAATATGATCATATTTATAATGTTTTTCTAATCTGGATACACTTTTATGCTCGTCGGAGAAATATTTCATAAGGGCGTCCGCCATTGTTCCGATAGTTTAGAGCCAGTTACTAAGTTACCATTCGTCATTACGAGGGAATTGACGTCATGACTGTTGAAGAGTATTGGTGACATGGACGCTGTTCTAATAAGTCAATTTGCTGTGCTGTCCATCGCAAGGATGTTGCTTCCCCAGACAGATAAGCTAATAATGCTATAACACTTTCAATGGCAGACCTGTAAAACAGAGAGCAAAGACTTTTATCAATTTTAAGCATGTTAATTTTGATAGAAGGTAGGTACATTCGTTTATTAACATTGCTCCTCATTACATTAATGTGGCCAGTCCAATTCAGACGATCGTCTATTGCAACAACCAGGAACTTATGGTTGTTTTATTAGGATAGTTCCAGGCACGAGCTGTGACTTTTTATCCTGGGCAAGTCGTGTTATCTTATTTCTCACATTATCGATGTAATCATAAAGTTAGTGATGAGCAGTTTCATGAAAACAATGTACATATCTTTATCTAAACACATGCTTCATTCGTCTATCTTTGGTGCCGGCAAAAAGAAAATTATCACTTTCTCGTGAAAATTGAATACAAGTATTAAAACTAGATTATAATCATATTTCACAAGTCTCACAATTAATGATATTATAATAACAGTAGGGTAACAAAGAAGACATGCACGATTAATCATTAGAGATAAAACTAAAACTTCATGACATAGTTTAGCTCTCACTGAAGGCAAGAAATTTTGAAAATGCTTACCACGAATTCGTAATATTTTCTACAAAAAAATAATGTCAGTTCTGGTCGTGGTTTTCTATATATCTCATAGAGCGGCTAGGGAAAGCAGGTTATTGTCTGCTTGTCCCTATTATTAGCTTATGAGGTTGATGCAACAAGTGGTAGAACGTGCATTACTATTGTCTGGTCTCTATCTTTTCCTCTCTTTCTTCATCCAGGCCAATTTGTCACTATAGAAGCCAATAGAATTTTCCGTGACTATTCCAATTTTTTAAATTAAAATTAATGAAACATCAATATTTTGTAGACCTTCGTCTTACTTTCCGCTGCAATATTATAGGCAATGAACTTAAGTCTTGGGTAAGCAGTGTTTACTGTGCTTCTATAGACCGCACGTGCCTGGATGGTTCCTGGGTTGAGCAATTTTTTTTCCGAAAATCGATGATGATTTCTTTTGTTTGTCCTACATCTAACTCTAAACAATTCCTGTCACGTCACGAAACGAATGAATCATTTTTTGGGTCCGAAATTTTGTTGTTTCGCTTTCTTTATTGTAATGTTTAGTTAGATGGGCTAATAAGGACAAAATGTGCGACGTCACACTACCCTTGCAACTGCAATTTTGGTTCCACGTTTAACAAAAACAATCAAACTGTGAGCACAGTTGCTTTTTTATGTTTAAATGGTTTAATGTTGCACCTGATTGTCGACATCGCCTGTCGGTTTTACCGATTTCCAAGTTGCTTTTGGTTGCTGTGAGCGTTGTTTAGAGGAAGATACGTCAGGACTTTGGAACCCAATTGCTTTGAAATCTAATAAAATCTTTTCTCGTGCTTTTCCTTTTACCAAGAGATAGTTGACAGACCGTCCATTTCACCAGACCTAACAAACTGCTGAGTGGACAGATGGGTGAGGAAAAAAAATCTTAACTGCAAACAATATCGATTTCAGCTCTTTGCGTGAGAAGCGAACGCTCTACCGACTGAGCAATCGGGACGCCGCTCTTTTATGGACACTTCTACCTTCTAACTATTGAACTGTTTCAGTATCATAAAATATATCAACTTTCTTTCCTTCTAGTAATAAATAGTTGGCAGGCACTCATAGATTACCTGTTTATATTATCCATGCTTTTTATCTTAATCTCAACACCATACTTGCCTCGCCACAGGGAAAATCGCGTCATCAATAATTTGACCCCAATTTATTTTCCTGACCCCAAACCACCGAAAACCGTGTCGTAGCGTACATTTGGCATATTAATTAATGTGTACACTGGTTGGTGATATATCGTATCGCTGCATTGTTTTGATCACCTGCAATTGCGACCTGCATCCATTCAAAGGTTGAAACATAATTAGGTTTCTATCTTACACATTAGCTCCACTTATTATCATCTAATGCTTTCACACGCCGGGACTTTACTTTCCGTATAAATTAACCAAGATAATACTTGACTTGACGTGTTAATAAGTTCAATAAATTTCACCACTTCTGGTTGTATATTATTGTACCCAAAATTTATGCAACCAAATTTCAATTTCGTACAATGCGGTTGCCTTGAGGTATGAAACTCATCTTCGGGTCGGAAGGCCCTGGGTTCGAGTCCTGGTCTGAGCGGCGCATCGTCGAGTCCTTAGAAAAGGCTCTTTACCCACGTTATCTCACCGCATTTAGATATAAAATGAGGACCGCGTCGTTACAGCGTTGTCTGTGTTTGAAAAAAAAATAGGGTATTCGCCTAACAGACGTCATGTCTCGTCCTACATGTTGTTGTTGGTTAGGGACCTCTTGTTTTGAGCTCGTTTAGTGGATGTCACGCTGTATATAATTGTCAAATGCCCAAATGCAAGTCGCATGTTGAGCTCTCTTTTTATGCTATAGCACTCTTACAATATCCGTGACTGCTGATTGTCAAGTACACACTCACATCTGAATCTAGTGAGGTAATGCTTGTAAAGTAAATGTATTACCCAAAGTTACAACGCCGGGGGCCACGCTGTGCGGCTATATGGTCTAATTATGCTATGACACTCGCTTTCGGATCGGAAGGTCCTGGGTTCGAGTCCTTGGAAAAAAGGCTCTTTACTCACGTTCTCTCACCATCATAGTCAGATGTAAAATGAATGCGTTAACAGCGTTGGCTTTGTCAGAAAAAAAGTAATATCGTCTAACAGGCGTCATATCTCGTTCTACATGTTACGTGTTGCGGTTAGTCAGGGGTCCTTTGTAAAGCGCTTTGGGCACGTTTAGTGGATATTACGCTATATAAAGCTCAATTTTTTAAAATGATAATACTGCCCTATTCCGTATTCCAATTTTTTTCTCTCCAGAAAACTCGTCTTTCAATAAATACCGATCGACTAAAATTACTCTTATTAAAGTATTCGCGAGGTCCCAGAGTTTTTGCCAAGATGAGGGTCATATAAATCGATCGATATTTGAATGACGAGTTTTCTGGCCAGAATTTTAATATGTGTTTTCAAGAGTTTAACTGTTTTCATTTTTTTAAACGCTTGTAAAAGGGAGAGTAGAAAACTGTAGGGGCGCCTGAAGCCGGTGATCGTAAAATACTAACGAAAGAGTGAAAATGGAGAGGCTTCGTAATGGAACAAAACAGACAATGGACGTTTCGTATACAAACCCTTCGTCAGCACAACAATACACAAATTAATGTGGAAAACAAATAAAATGAAATACAAAATAACTTGTATCGTCTGTACTCAACGGTGGTTGCAGTAAACGGGAGAGAAGTGCTGATCTTTCTTTTCCTTTTTATCAAAATGTTTCTATTGATTTTACTCATCTTACCATTAGCTTTTATATTAATTCTAATACATGCTTAGCTCTGGATCATTATAACTAATATCAAGAATTGTACAAAATCGTTATGTCTCTCCCATTATAATAAATTACCATTCTTATTTGTACTTCTTTGCTTCAGGCCACTCAACACTCAACACTCAACACTCAACACTCAACACTCAACACTCAACACATGCTCGCAACAAAGATAGAAAATATATTCGGCTAAATTGTACAATATTATTATATGAAATATAAAAACTCTAAATCACTTTAAAATGTTCAATAATTCTCATTACAATTAGATAGACGCGGCGTCCGGTCACGAAATTATTACTTTCATTATAAAAGATCTTTATCTCCTTTTAGCCCCGCCCCTTTTTCATAACATGCACGTGCTCATTCTCTCCGCGCACTGACGCTTTCACAACAAGACAAGTAATGAACGCGCATTGCGTTGCCACACGCTGCGTGAGCACTCACGAGTCGACAGTTAGGGCTGTCCACCACTTATAGGTGAGTGGTTAGCCCTTTTGTACTGTACATAACAGCAGTAATTTTCCGTAAGAATCCGATTCTTCAAAAATGGTGATTATTTATTGACAGGTAACTTAAAGGTCAAAGATTGTTCAAGGACATGCTGTAAAATTAACAAAGGTCAATGAATTATGCATGAATGAATGAATGCATGTGTTATCTGATTTATCACTTTGATAAGTCTGGTGCCTTTTCACAGTGAGTCGCTGGTCTTCTTCTTCTTCTTCTTCTTCTTCTTCTTCTTCTTCTTCTTCTTCTTCTTCTTCTTCTTCTTCTTTTTCCTCCTCCTCCTCCTCCTCCTCCTCCTCCTCCTCCTCCTCCTCCTCCTCCTCCTCCTCCTCCTCCTCCTCCTCCTCCTCCTCCGGGGAGAAATAATGATGTAAACAAAATAATGAATAAGCATGAAGAAAGAAATAACGAATGAATGAATGGATAAATGAATGAATAAATAAATGAATGACTGAATGGATGAATGAATAAATTAATGAATCAATGAATGAATGACAATAGAATAATTTGTCGTGATCAAAATAAAAAACAAAGTATACGAACAAACGAACTATTAGAGGAATAAACGAATGCTCTCAAATTGAAATAAAGGTGAACAGAAACACGAGTGAACAACAATATGTACTCGGAAAAAACATGTATTTGAAATTTAAGCCAGAAAATTCGTCCTTCAAAATATCGATATATTAAAATGACACACATCTTGTCAACAACTCTCAACACTGGGGCTTTACAGAAGTCCACTGTTTGAGATTTTTTGGCAAAATGAGGGTAACTTGATTCAACTGATATTTGAAGGACGAGTTTTCTGGGCCAAATTTTTGAATAGGTTATTTATTGTTCTTTTTTTTCTTTCAGTACGGCACAACAGCTCTCCCTTCTAACACTTTCTAACAAATCGAAACTTCAGGCCAAATTCAAACCATTATGAAAAGGATCTCCTAACACCTGGCGGTTTTATTCACTCATTTCGGTTACCGTCTCAGTTAACAATACAAAACCTGTATAAATTAAAACAGCTGAAATCTTTACGATCCCCAAAACTCCTAATGACAATAATTTTCTCACTAATTAGAGAAATACAGACAACAACAGGACGAAATCACAATAATGATATAACTCTCTCTCTCTTTGTTTTTTTTTTTTTTTTTGGTTAT
The DNA here is from genome assembly GCF_034508935.2 of Berghia stephanieae. NCBI lineage: Eukaryota > Metazoa > Mollusca > Gastropoda > Nudibranchia > Aeolidiidae > Berghia > Berghia stephanieae. The sequence goes on from NC_088361.1 coordinate 39,681,798, forward strand.
GCCGTAGACTAGAAATCTAAAGAAGATAATAAGACTTTTTAAAAAGGTAGTTATAATGTATTATATATATACAGTCAAAATAAGCGATTTATTTGGTAAGCGCGCCGAGGCACTTACTGCACCTTCCAAGTGCCGCGCCTGTAAGCACATCGTCTTAAATTAAAGGTTACACGCACACCTGGCTGGACTTAATTGGGTGTATCTGTGTGAGTGGTCGGTAATGATTTACTTCAAAGTGTTAACAGTATTTTACATGTTAATGAGATGGTAGTTTAGCATGGCCATTGTTTGAGATATAAACATTGCATCACAATGGAATTTAAAGATCATCCCCAAGGCCTGGCGTGTAGACTGATGAATGTAGAAACTGACAACACATACCGATCACTATGAGTCAATTATTAACCTGTCGTGCACTAACGAAACAGCATTTTTATTTTTCACTTATTTTGACTAGATAACTTTTTGCTTTGATGATCTAATGCTTATCAGACAGTCTAAACCCCACATCTTCTTCTAAAATGATATCATTTAATAAGTAACATGACAACCTTTTTCAACATCAAACCAACCAAGCAATCGACCAACCAATCCATATTGTTGCAGCTTCAATACTGAAGATAGAATGCTGTCTACCTGTTTTTTAAAGTTATATATTTATGTTTTTATTGGTTTAAAATTTTGTTGTTGTTGTTGTTGTTGTTATTGTTGTTGTTGTTGTTGACTAAAGAAGAGGTTTGAGCCCGAAATGTTCCGTGTTTGGTATTTTTTTTTTTTTTTGGAGCTGTTGTTATATTCGTTTTTGTTTAATACTTTTTACAGTCCACAGCTTCTAGAAGCTTAGTATCACTTTGACTTGAACATAGACGCAAGGTAAGGTTAGTGTTTGGTTATGGCTCTGTGTCAAAATAGATAGAATGAAGTTTACGTCACTCGGGTCTTTGTTATTGTTTTTGACATCCACGTTTATGAGTAATTCTCACTAAACTGTATTAACCAGACTATAAACGTTCATGGTTATACACAGTTTTATGTGTTGGTCAGTTATAATTCCGGATGGCAATGTTGCGAGCTTCTTAGCCAAGCGCATACTATCAAAAATAATGATGTCCTTCTGTGAAAGAAACGTTTTTTTATTTAACTAGTAAATTTCTCATGACTGTCTGGGACAACGTGGCTCAGCTCATGTCTTTGCTTCGTACCCGAAAGGTACCGAGTTCGACTACTAGTCGCGCTGTGTGGCCTTCAGCAAGTCACCTAGCTTTAGCTCGATTTGCGGCGCTGCACAGCGGCAGACGCCTGGGTTATTCCAGTCTTTCCTTGGAATAGATCCTAATGAAAAATTTAAGGGAATGAATAAAGAGAATTTATTTTATTTTATTTATTGAATTTTTTAAGTTAACATATTTCGAGCCATCAGCTAAAAATAGAATGATAATACTAGTTATAGATTTTTAAATTACGAAAGTAAAAAAGGAAATAAAAAAGAAAGGTGGAAATAGGCACTTGAGCCCGTTGACATAGGTGTGTTTTGGTTCGCGCATGCGCACTTTCTTCCATACCTGCAAGACTAGGTCCTTGGTCTGACTGATCTCTTTACCTGGCAGAGAATGGGTAGTTGGTCTCTTTAGATCTGGCGAAAGTAAATGAGACTAGAAAAACAAATCAAAACAAAACAAAACGAACGTAATTGGTCTTACTACCACATTTCATTATGGACCGAGGATATTGCCTTGCAAACAGGACAATCTGCGACTCGACTGGCGATAGAATAGCAAACCAGATCACCTAAAAAGGGGAGTATTAAACAGTGCCAGACAAAGTAGAAATAGATTAGAGGGAAAAAAAATCATCCAAGATAAATCGGCCTGCCTCGACTAGGGATCAAATCTCAAACCTCCCGATTACCGCTCAGACGTGCTACCATTACATTTATTACTTTAATGTCACATGACCCGTAATAAGAACTACTGCGATGAAGTAAAGTAAAGTGGTCCCTCGGAGCCGGAGTTTATCCCAGTTTTTATAGCGTGAAACAGACAGTAGCAAATTGCTTGCTATTTTTGGATAGGACGTCAGATTAACAGAGGATCGACAGGGAGATCAGAAAAAAAAAATTGAATGTATCCAGGATCGATCATGATCTCTTTGCGAGTAAAGCATTTGCTATACCAAATGAGCGATCGTATCACCTCCGCCCCCCCCCCCCCCCCCCACCCAAGGAATTAATTATGAAGTGCAAGACATGACTGTTACTGGAAAAAATCTAGTAACCATTTAGATTATAATATATTAACAATTCATTGAAATCTAACTTGTCTCATGTCTTATTATATACAACATTTAGATTACTCACAATATTTACAATATTTTATAGTCGGCCCTTCCCTATTGATTTCAAACTGTGATTAGTTTAATTGTAAGTAGTAAACTACACACAACCAGCTAAATAGAAAACAATAAATACTGGTATTTACATCTATTCGAATTGGTTATTGAAAAGTCGGATTGCGTCTTTCTTTGTGATTTAAAAAAAATCACACCTCACAAGAACTCATTGGTAGGTTATAGTCGACGTGTACATATTTGCAGGTCTGATAATCGACGGCTATTATGCGTCGTTTTAACATTTTTATAATGGACAATATTCTGCGTTGATTGGATAGCAATCTCATTTCCATTACAACATTGAACCCATAACAATTTGGGTTGGCAGACATACGAATAAAGTAAACGTTGGTAATAGTCTTCAACAGTCGTACTGTCACTTCCTTCCTAATGACGTATGGTAACTTAGTAACACTGGCTCTAAACTATCGGAACAATGGCTGACGCCGTATGAAATATGTCCCCGGCGAGCTTAAACGCGTATCCAGGGGTAAAAAAACCCCATCAATTTGATCATGTATTGACTTTCACACATTCTGATCACAAGGCATATGAAAAGGGAATGAAAAGTTCTAGCCAGCATGAAGAATAAAAAGTAATGATTTTCTTTGTTTAGAACCAATATGGCCGCCGTTGCCGGGCGCGTGACATCAGACTACTGAATCCAATACATAGTAAAAGCAAATCAATGTCGCCTATTGCTACATACCAGCATCCTCATAACGAAGCCCCTATCCACGTCTCCCCCCCCCCCCCCCCCCCCCCCATGTCACTTCACATAGTCTTGTATCATGAGGCAGTTGATAAGAATTAATATCCCTACAAAGTGGTGTTTAGTATCTATTATGTTTGTATCGGTTAGCGAGATGTAGATCCGGTTGTAAATCAGGCATTTTACAACGTACGTAGACACGGTTCCATGTTAATGAGATTGTTGAAACAATGGTGAGAAAATATCCCACAGCTCTTTATCACACGGATGCCAATTCAAGTCTTTTCATACGAAAAATAGTAAGGAAAGGAATACGAATAATTTAGCTTGGAATTATCGTTCCAATGGAATTAGTGTGTAGCTAATAACAAACAAATAAATTGAGTAGAGAATTGCCAGAGGATAGTAGAGATAAAAAAAAAAGTTTTGCGGTGATTGAGAGTTAAACCCAGGACTGGACGATTATGCTCCAATAGAAGGGGGGGGGGGGGGGGGGGGGGGGGGGGGGGGGGGGGGGGGGGGGGGGGGGGGGGGGGGGGGGGGGGGGATTTGACCAATCATAGACGGGATGCGCATTCCATTTTGGGAAACGAAGAGTAATCTCGCGGGGATTCACCCGAAGCGTGGCCTTCGTAAAGTTATGGCCTGACACTGACCAAAAAATGACGTCAAAGGACAAGTCTTTGGTCACAAAAGAAAACAAATCGTGAGTTGTATTCAATAGTTCAACCAATGGAATCATTTGTTTCCTTGTGCTCTCCTAACCACAACTCACTAAACGCGGAACAAACCTTTAAAATGACGTCAAACTATTAGTCTTATTGGGTTTTAGTGTCAGGCCGTAGCCATCGTTATGTTATAGCCTGATACTGAAATCCCAAAGGACTGGCAGTTTGACGTCATGATTTGTTTTTTGCACCGCCTAGTGAGTTGTCATTAGTAGAGCTCATGGAAAGAAGTTATTTCATTGGTTGAACTATTGAATACAACTCACGATTTGTTTTCTTTTGTGGCAAAAGACTGGCATTTTGACGTCATTTTTTGGTCAGTATCAGGCCATAACTTTACGAAGGCCACGGTCAGGCTATAAGTTAACGATGGCTACGATTCACCTCAGGTAACATGGCCGGTGACGATTCTGACGTAGACATTGCCATTATATTTTGACAACCTTCTACTTATTTTGGGGACATTTTTTTCTTTTTTCTTGGGGGGGGGGGTGACTATTTAATACAGTGGAGTATGAAATAATAATTTGTGATATGTTTCCATGGCCCATTGGGGAATAAATTGGAAACTGTGTTGGAAATGCGATAAATATATGACAGGAATGTGTCGGAATATATGAGCAAACACGATGAAAGCGTCAAAGTTCTTTAATTGAGCATTTACTCGTTTACATGACTAAGTACGTGGAAAGCGCGTGCGTGATATATTTATTGATTATTCTATGTTTGAGAAAAGTAATGACTATCTCACGTCTCGTTCCAAGACTTAGATTATCATAAACTGTTATGCCGCCAGCCTGATGAATTGTACTATGAGAACTATGTAACATTTTCATGTAACATTTTTAAACGTATAGATTTAACTAAATTAACGTCACTCAACTATTTGTTATTGTTCAAAGACAGCCATGTTGGTGATTTTTTTTTTTTAGTTCTCACAAAATTGCCCATTGTGCGTCTAGCTAAAATACTCATAATATCCGCCATCCACACAACAATGGGTAACCCTAAACGTTTATAGTCTGATTGAGAGAATTAATGAGTATATATTAATATATATCAGGTAGTCACCAGAAAAAAAACAAAAATACAAACAAACAACAAAAAAAACAAAACAAAAACACCAAAACAACCCCCCCCCCCCCAACAAAGCGCGCCGCTCTTTGTCGGCTTGTATCTCTACGACCCTTCATTAGATTTATTTCAAATTTAAAAAACACACAAAAAAACCCTTTATACGTAACTGCAGTGGCGTGGGGCCATTGGATCGAATGGTGCCAGGCACCATACCAATCTTTTAAAAATCATTAGCAGCATAATTTAATAAAAAATAGAACATATTTTAACTCCACTGTCTTTCGCCAACTGGCCAATAACATACTGCCTTTTTAGTCTCCGCTCTATTCAAGATTCCGATTCACGCACTGCGCCGACTCGTGTGTTGGTGACATCACTGCGCGAATTAGTGACTGAATCAACACCGTGGTGCAAAGCAATCCAAGCTCCAGTTAATGCTCTATCCTTTAGTATCGCTACAGCTGATTGAGCGTGAAACTGGGTCGAATTATACTATCTTCAAATAGCGGAAAACCCCTCGACTTGTGCCAGGATCTGAGAGCTCCACCGTTGGACTGGAGGGATGCGTCAATGTTGCACCATTTACGTCATAATTAGGGTAACTTCGGCCATCCAAAATATTACATTAACTGTCAAAAACACTGATCATTGTCAAGTTCATTTGTAAGTAGCAAAGAAAAACAACATAAAACTTTAAAATATGACATATCCCCCCCCCCCCCCCCCACCTCTTTTTCACGATTATTGAATAAAGTAATCCTTTGCAACGAAGTATTGTGGACGAATTTACCAACATTTTTCTTGCTTGTAGTGCCGAGTTGGTTACGTGTGTATGAGTGTTTGTGTGTGTGTGTGTGTGTGTGTGTGTTGGTGCGTGTGTATTTGTGTCAGTCATAGAAAGAAAGCGAAGAATGTCAACAGTTATACTTTGGTGTGTATTTTGATTTCTTAAAGGTACTTAAGTGGAGTGATTTTTTCTTTATGATGTTTCCACTGATTTCCATTATTTGAGATATACTTTGAAATTTTGTTTTGTTAAACAATGAATTGCAATGAATTAAGTTGACTATTTGCTTCACCGACCGTTTGGGAGATTGACACTAGATGACAAATTAGAAATAAAAAGACTAGTTCCTCACCAACCAACTGATTTTGAATTAACACAGGTGTGGAAATCTCGAAAACGCTCTTTTTCACTGACATGGTATGACAGACATAAATGGCTCACAGTTAGTTTAGAAAAAACAACAACGTTTCTTTTGTTTTTATTGTCTACTTTTTATAGATACAACAAACACTGACAAATCATAGACATATATAGGCTATATTGACCTTAACCGCTTCCATCGTATTTCTGGACCTCCTTAACGTTGTTTTAGCACCCCTAAAAGAGTGAAAAATTTCTTGCGAAATTCAATGAAACAGGAGCGGTTAAATTCGTTAATGATTCTGTCAATTCACAAAGCTGAAATAGATGCCATTCCAGATTTCAATAAACAAATATTAAAAAGATTTGCAGATTTTCTTTACAAGTACTAAAAGTAAGTAATTTCTGTCATAGGTTTCTTTTCTCTATTGATTTACATTTATCACATATTGATTGCACTATCTACCAAATCCAATCCTTCAAATGGTGGACCAAGAATAATTACAAAGACCTTTTCACACCGGACTTGTATCTCAGTGTTGTGGCTTGTTGTTTTCATGAATTATTTGTTTTTGTGAGTTTTGTCCACTCGTAGAAACCATCGACCCCCCCCCCCCCCCCCCACCTCCCAAAAAAGAGAGTTTTTAACATGTCCTCTCTCCTCTTAATCGTGTTCACTGTTTTAGAATTTTTTTCTTCTTCTAATCATGGCACCACCATATGCCGTCAATACGCCACGCCGCTACGTAACTGTCAAAATAAATGAACATGAATTGAGAAACAAAAAAGATACAGTGATTTTTCAAAATCGTATAGAAATACAATATCAGGGAAAAGTGACACCTCATTGCAGAGTGTAAAAATAGCGATGACCTTAGCTTTTGTTGCCATTTTTTAGCAAACATTAATTATGTCACTATATTGTTTTCATCATAATTCTCTTCATCAAGTAAGAAATCGTCTATGTAGCACACTGACATGACTCATCGCTCCACCAATTACGTTGCTATCTTGCAATTATATTAACAAAGAATAGTTCTAATATGTGTACAAATTTGGAAACGATATTCTTATATCCATGTACAAGGGATAGAAGTAAACAGCGACGCTTTTGTTTGTTTTTTGTTTTGTTTTTTTTTTCTTGTTTTTTTGTGACCCTGAAATAACAGTTTTGCGCTTATAGTGTTTATCCTTTTTAACCCACATTGCTGCAATTTTTACATAAGATTTATACAAATATACAATTCTATTGTGATAAATTTAAAGTAATTTTAACAATTATAAGTGTTTTTTAATGCTTGTTGAAATGACCATGGCAAAAAAGGGCACATTTTTGTATAAATAAACGACTCTTTCTGTTTCAATCGTTTGATTGTGGTGGGAGTTAGGGAAGGAAATTCTTCTAATCGATTAGAAAATCAAATTAACTGAACAGTGTGTTTCCATGGCACATTGGGGAATAAATTGGAAACTGTGTTGGAAATGCGATAAATATATGACAGGAATGTGTCGGAATATATGAGCAAACACGATGAAAGCGTCAAAGTTCTTTAATTGAGCATTTACTCGTTTACATGACTAAGTACGTGGAAAGCGCGTGCGTGATATATTTATTGATTATTCTATGTTTGAGAAAAGTAATGACTATCTCACGTCTCGTTCCAAGACTTAGATTATCATAAACTGTTATGCCGCCAGCCTGATGAATTGTACTATGAGAACTATGTAACATTTTCATGTAACATTTTTAAACGTATAGATTTAACTAAATTAACGTCACTCAACTATTTGTTATTGTTCAAAGACAGCCATGTTGGTGATTTTTTTTTTTTTAGTTCTCACAAAAATTGCCCATTGTGCGTCTAGCTAAAATACTCATAATATCCGCCATCCACACAACAATGGGTAACCCTAAACGTTTATAGTCTGATTGAGAGAATTAATGAGTATATATTAATATATATCAGGTGGTCACCAGAAAAAAAAACAAAAAAAAAAAAAAAAAAAAAAAAAAAAAAAAAAAAAAAACACCAAAACAAACCCCCCCCCCCCCAACAAAGCGCGCCGCTCTTTGTCGGCTTGTATCTCTACGACCCTTCATTAGATTTATTTCAAATTTAAAAAACACACAAAAAAACCCTTTATACGTAACTGCAGTGGCGTGGGGCCATTGGATCGAATGGTGCCAGCATACCAATCTTTTAAAAATCATTAGCAGCATAATTTAATAAAAAATAGAACATATTTTAACTCCACTGTCTTTCGCCAATTGGCCAATAACATACTGCCTTTTTAGTCTCCGCTCTATTCAAGATTCCGATTCACGCACTGCGCCGACTCGTGTGTTGGTGACATCACTGCGCGAATTAGTGACTGAATCAACACCGTGGTGCAAAGCAATCCAAGCTCCAGTTAATGCTCTATCCTTTAGTATCGCTACAGCTGATTGAGCGTGAAACTGGGTCGAATTATACTATCTTCAAATAGCGGAAAACCCCTCGACTTGTGCCAGGATCTGAGAGCTCCACCGTTGGACTGGAGGGATGCGCCAATGTTGCACCATTTACGTCATAATTAGGGTAACTTCGGCCATCCAAAATATTACATTAACTGTCAAAAACACTGATCATTGTCAAGTTCATTTGTAAGTAGCAAAGAAAAACAACATAAAACTTTAAAATATGACATATCCCCCCCCCCCCCCCCACCTCTTTTTCACGATTATTGAATAAAGTAATCCTTTGCAACGAAGTATTGTGGACGAATTTACCAACATTTTTCTTGCTTGTAGTGCCGAGTTGGTTACGTGTGTATGAGTGTTTGTGTGTGTGTGTGTGTGTGTGTATGTGTTGGTGCGTGTGTATTTGTGTCAGTCAGAGAAAGAAAGCGAAGATTGTCAACAGTTATACTTTGGTGTGTATTTTGATTTCTTAAAGGTACTTAAGTGGAGTGATTTTTTCTTTATGATGTTTCCACTGATTTCCATTATTTGAGATATACTTTGAAATTTTGTTTTGTTAAACAATGAATTGCAATGAATTAAGTTGACTATTTGCTTCACCGACTGTTTGGGAGATTGACACTAGATGACAAATTAGAAATAAAAAGACTAGTTCCTCACCAACCAACTGATTTTGAATTAACACAGGTGTGGAAATCTCGAAAACGCTCTTTTTCACTGACATGGTATGACAGACATGAATGGCTCACAGTTAGTTTAGAAAAAACAACAACGTTTCTTTTGTTTTTATTGTCTACTTTTTATAGATACAACAAACACTGACAAATCATAGACATATATAGGCTATATTGACCTTAACCGCTTCCATCGTATTTCTGGACCTCCTTAACGTTGTTTTAGCACCCCTAAAAGAGTGAAAAATTTCTTGCGAAATTCAATGAAACAGGAGCGGTTAAATTCGTTAATGATTCTGTCAATTCACAAAGCTGAAATAGATGCCATTCCAGATTTCAATAAACAAATATTAAAAAGATTTGCAGATTTTCTTTACAAGTACTAAAAGTAAGTAATTTCTGTCATAGGTTTCTTTTCTCTATTGATTTACATTTATCACATATTGATTGCACTATCTACCAAATCCAATCCTTCAAATGGTGGACCAAGAATAATTACAAAGACCTTTTCACACCGGACTTGTATCTCAGTGTTGTGGCTTGTTGTTTTCATGAATTATTTGTTTTTGTGAGTTTTGTCCACTCGTAGAAACCATCGACCCCCCCCCCCCCCCCACCCTCCCAAAAAAGAGAGTTTTTAACATGTCCTCTCTCCTCTTAATCGTGTTCACTGTTTTAGAATTTTTTTTTTCTTCTAATCATGGCACCACCATATGCCGTCAATACGCCACGCCGCTACGTAACTGTCAAAATAAATGAACATGAATTGAGAAACAAAAAAGATACAGTGATTTTTCAAAATCGTATAGAAATACAATATCAGGGAAAAGTGACACCTCATTGCAGAGTGTAAAAATAGCGATGACCTTAGCTTTTGTTGCCATTTTTTAGCAAACATTAATTATGTCACTATATTGTTTTCATCATAATTCTCTTCATCAAGTAAGAAATCGTCTATGTAGCACACTGACATGACTCATCGCTCCACCAATTACGTTGCTATCTTGCAATTATATTAACAAAGAATAGTTCTAATATGTGTACAAATTTGGAAACGATATTCTTATATCCATGTACAAGGGATAGAAGTAAACAGCGACGCTTTTGTTTGTTTTTTGTTTTGTTTTTTTTTTCTTGTTTTTTTGTGACCCTGAAATAACAGTTTTGCGCTTATAGTGTTTATCCTTTTTAACCCACATTGCTGCAATTTTTACATAAGATTTATACAAATATACAATTCTATTGTGATAAATTTAAAGTAATTTTAACAATTATAAGTGTTTTTTAATGCTTGTTGAAATGACCATGGCAAAAAAGGGCAAATTTTTGTATAAATAAACGACTCTTTCTGTTTCAATCGTTTGATTGTGGTGGGAGTTAGGGAAGGAAATTCTTCTAATCGATTAGAAAATCAAATTAACTGAACAGTGTGTTTCCATGGCACATTGGGGAATAAATTGGAAACTGTGTTGGAAATGCGATAAATATATGACAGGAATGTGTCGGAATATATGAGCAAACACGATGAAAGCGTCAAAGTTCTTTAATTGAGCATTTACTCGTTTACATGACTAAGTACGTGGAAAGCGCGTGCGTGATATATTTATTGATTATTCTATGTTTGAGAAAAGTAATGACTATCTCACGTCTCGTTCCAAGACTTAGATTATCATAAACTGTTATGCCGCCAGCCTGATGAATTGTACTATGAGAACTATGTAACATTTTCATGTAACATTTTTAAACGTATAGATTTAACTAAATTAACGTCACTCAACTATTTGTTATTGTTCAAAGACAGCCATGTTGGTGATTTTTTTTTTTTAGTTCTCACAAAATTGCCCATTGTGCGTCTAGCTAAAATACTCATAATATCCGCCATCCACACAACAATGGGTAACCCTAAACGTTTATAGTCTGATTGAGAGAATTAATGAGTATATATTAATATATATCAGGTGGTCACCAGAAAAAAAAACAAAAATACAAACAAACAAAAAAAAAAAAAAAAAAAAAAAAACACCAAAACAACCCCCCCCCCCCCCCCCCAACAAAGCGCGCCGCTCTTTGTCGGCTTGTATCTCTACGACCCTTCATTAGATTTATTTCAAATTTAAAAAACACACAAAAAAACCCTTTATACGTAACTGCAGTGGCGTGGGGCCATTGGATCGAATGGTGCCAGCATACCAATCTTTTAAAAATCATTAGCAGCATAATTTAATAAAAAATAGAACATATTTTAACTCCACTGTCTTTCGCCAATTGGCCAATAACATACTGCCTTTTTAGTCTCCGCTCTATTCAAGATTCCGATTCACGCACTGCGCCGACTCGTGTGTTGGTGACATCACTGCGCGAATTAGTGACTGAATCAACACCGTGGTGCAAAGCAATCCAAGCTCCAGTTAATGCTCTATCCTTTAGTATCGCTACAGCTGATTGAGCGTGAAACTGGGTCGAATTATACTATCTTCAAATAGCGGAAAACCCCTCGACTTGTGCCAGGATCTGAGAGCTCCACCGTTGGACTGGAGGGATGCGCCAATGTTGCACCATTTACGTCATAATTAGGGTAACTTCGGCCATCCAAAATATTACATTAACTGTCAAAAACACTGATCATTGTCAAGTTCATTTGTAAGTAGCAAAGAAAAACAACATAAAACTTTAAAATATGACATATCACCCCCCCCCCCCCACCTCTTTTTCACGATTATTGAATAAAGTAATCCTTTGCAACGAAGTATTGTGGACGAATTTACCAACATTTTTCTTGCTTGTAGTGCCGAGTTGGTTACGTGTGTATGAGTGTTTGTGTGTGTGTGTGTGTGTGTGTATGTGTTGGTGCGTGTGTATTTGTGTCAGTCAGAGAAAGAAAGCGAAGATTGTCAACAGTTATACTTTGGTGTGTATTTTGATTTCTTAAAGGTACTTAAGTGGAGTGATTTTTTCTTTATGATGTTTCCACTGATTTCCATTATTTGAGATATACTTTGAAATTTTGTTTTGTTAAACAATGAATTGCAATGAATTAAGTTGACTATTTGCTTCACCGACTGTTTGGGAGATTGACACTAGATGACAAATTAGAAATAAAAAGACTAGTTCCTCACCAACCAACTGATTTTGAATTAACACAGGTGTGGAAATCTCGAAAACGCTCTTTTTCACTGACATGGTATGACAGACATGAATGGCTCACAGTTAGTTTAGAAAAAACAACAACGTTTCTTTTGTTTTTATTGTCTACTTTTTATAGATACAACAAACACTGACAAATCATAGACATATATAGGCTATATTGACCTTAACCGCTTCCATCGTATTTCTGGACCTCCTTAACGTTGTTTTAGCACCCCTAAAAGAGTGAAAAATTTCTTGCGAAATTCAATGAAACAGGAGCGGTTAAATTCGTTAATGATTCTGTCAATTCACAAAGCTGAAATAGATGCCATTCCAGATTTCAATAAACAAATATTAAAAAGATTTGCAGATTTTCTTTACAAGTACTAAAAGTAAGTAATTTCTGTCATAGGTTTCTTTTCTCTATTGATTTACATTTATCACATATTGATTGCACTATCTACCAAATCCAATCCTTCAAATGGTGGACCAAGAATAATTACAAAGACCTTTTCACACCGGACTTGTATCTCAGTGTTGTGGCTTGTTGTTTTCATGAATTATTTGTTTTTGTGAGTTTTGTCCACTCGTAGAAACCATCGACCCCCCCCCCCCACCCTCCCAAAAAAGAGAGTTTTTAACATGTCCTCTCTCCTCTTAATCGTGTTCACTGTTTTAGAATTTTTTTCTTCTTCTAATCATGGCACCACCATATGCCGTCAATACGCCACGCCGCTACGTAACTGTCAAAATAAATGAACATGAATTGAGAAACAAAAAAGATACAGTGATTTTTCAAAATCGTATAGAAATACAATATCAGGGAAAAGTGACACCTCATTGCAGAGTGTAAAAATAGCGATGACCTTAGCTTTTGTTGCCATTTTTTAGCAAACATTAATTATGTCACTATATTGTTTTCATCATAATTCTCTTCATCAAGTAAGAAATCGTCTATGTAGCACACTGACATGACTCATCGCTCCACCAATTACGTTGCTATCTTGCAATTATATTAACAAAGAATAGTTCTAATATGTGTACAAATTTGGAAACGATATTCTTATATCCATGTACAAGGGATAGAAGTAAACAGCGACGCTTTTGTTTGTTTTTTGTTTTGTTTTTTTTTTCTTGTTTTTTTGTGACCCTGAAATAACAGTTTTGCGCTTATAGTGTTTATCCTTTTTAACCCACATTGCTGCAATTTTTACATAAGATTTATACAAATATACAATTCTATTGTGATAAATTTAAAGTAATTTTAACAATTATAAGTGTTTTTTAATGCTTGTTGAAATGACCATGGCAAAAAAGGGCAAATTTTTGTATAAATAAACGACTCTTTCTGTTTCAATCGTTTGATTGTGGTGGGAGTTAGGGAAGGAAATTCTTCTAATCGATTAGAAAATCAAATTAACTGAACAGTGAATTTACCCCCCCCCCCCAATTAATATCAATTTTACCAAGAAGAATTTAATCAAATGTAATGTAATCACCCAAAATGCATTGCTATGGCACTGCCTTGGTTTATATCCACTTGACTTAGAGGAAACTGAAGAATCACTCAACGTGCAAACGAGTAAACCTCTATCCAAGCAGATTTTATTTTCTGTTGTATTTATTTTCAAAATTTGAAATGGTTGTTTATGGCTTTCATAAAATTTTGTCGAAAGGGCATTCCAAAATTGCAGTCCGGATAATTTGGCAGTCAACTTTCTTTGTCAAAGAAATGTCCTGGTATTTGCCATCCAGAAACTCGTGGCAAGTCCTAGAGGTCGGTCTTGAAAAAAAAATCAACTGATTTTCAGAATAAGAATAAAGCTTTTTCTGTGCAGGAAATAAGTCTTTCTGTTAATGTTCGGTGTAAATTGAAGCAGTCACTTTCGTTTTATAAAAAGTAATAATCAAAGATGAATATAACAGTTCGAAAAAAAAAAAGAACAAAATACCAAACACGGAATGTTTCGGGCTCCAAACCTGTCTTAAGCTAACAACAACAACAACAACAACAACCACATAATAACAACAACAACAACAACCACAACAACAAAAACAACCACAACAACAAAAACAACAACAAAACAATTTTTTAAAAATACATTACAGAAAACAAAAAAAAAAAAAAACCCGGTTTGACGACTAAATATTATGTAGTCGTTTATCTGGCTTTTTAATAATGCACTTAAGTTTTATTGTTGAGAGGACAACAAGATATGAAAGAAGATGCAAAGGCAGGATTCTCATCTGAGGTGCATTATGGATTGCTAGACTCTACAACAAACAACCATTTCTGATTTGCCATTTTTTATGTCCACATGTAAATTAACCGGTTCTTTGTTGTCCTTTAAATTCCATTTCCAATGCAGGTTATTAAGGGTCTCTTCGTTACGGTTGATTTCATTAAGGCATAGATACCTCTCCCCAAACAGAGCATCACTCGCGGGCACACGCAAAGCGTGCGTTTCCGCTTCCTGCCAATCCTGACAACATTTTCAAAAATTCAACACCATTCAAGAAAACAGACTCAATGCGATTACTCGTGAGCCTCAGCAGGTTCCTAATCCTAACTCTCCTTTCACTATAAAAACCGCATCATGACTGTTGTAACACCAGTAATTTTTCCCACGAAGGATGGCACGTGACCTCATTATATTAACACGTTCGATCTTTCCAAGATCACAATGGTCGAACACACGCCCCGTTAGTTCTTATTTCCTGACTTCATCCCTTTATTTTTCATCAATTAATTCATAACGTACCACATCGCTTCAAGATTCCAGGAATTAAAACCGATAACCCATTGGGTACAAACAGAGGTAAGCCCACCGATGGCGGATACTTTGAGTAGCGAAGCGCGCCACGCACATAATAGACAAAAGCTTGTCACCACCTATTATACAGGATCGATACTCACTTGTGTATCGACAACATTCGCCCATTTCCGACTGTAATTGTCTTGTCGTCGTGCGAGTTTTAATAATCATAATTTCGTCTTTTTAAAAGATATGGAAGACAGCGTTGTATTGAATTGCATTTTTTCACGTAGTTTCAGATTTCTCCTTACTTGCGTGGGAACGGATTCCCTATCCGGTATGGCAGGAGCTTTAGTCATTACCATTCATGGGAGCAATTCTCGATACGCAAAATACCGTAAACACTAATCATTTGTATCATAAGGATCCAAATCTATTGCATACAAAAGCAGTCGTTTCCGCCAAGCAGTCACTTTTTAAGATATTTAATAGCAATACATTTTTCTTTAAAATCTTTGAGATTTTTTTGTTCATTACTCTGTAAGAGTCTTACTCCCTTCTTTCAAAACTTTCATTTTTCTATATAAATTATGTCATTTTTCAGCAGCCCAGTACCGGGATGTTTAATGTAGTTTTCATTAATTGAAATTCAACTTTTTAATTACCTTTTTTATGCCCATATGTGTTTACATTTATAAGTGATAAATGACTGCTCTACATATTGATAAATAAATTAAAGGCATTACTTGTTTTTCAAGGTACCTTAATCATAATGAAAAAAGGTAAACAACAATAAATGATCGCCTCAAATTAATGTAATTTTCAGGTAGTGTAACAAAGGAAATGTATGCTGCAAAATAAATAATTACTTGTATATCCTTCCCTCCATCCTCTCTTTCTCTCTCTCTCTCTCTCTCTCTCTCTCTCTCTCTCTCTCTCTCTCTCCCCCCCCCCCCCCCCCAAATCTCTCTCTTACACACCACACACACACACACACACACACACACACACACACACATATACACAGTCTGCCCCCCCCCCCCCCCACGTCTCTAAACCTTTATGGCAATGCTAGAGCAATAGGCTTCAACAGTCATGACGTCACTTCCTTCGTAATGACGCATGGCAACTTAGTAACTGGCTCTAAACTATCGAACAATGGCGGACGCCCTTATGAAATATTTCTCCGACGAGCATAAAAGTGTATCCAGTGGAGAAAAAATTGCAAATATTATCATGTTTTGACTTTTATATATTCTGATCACATGACATATGATAAGTTATAGCCAGCATGAAGAATAAAAAGTACCCATTTTCTTTTCTTTGTTTAGAACCAGGCTGCTCGCCGTTGCTGGGCGACATGACATCAGACTAGTGAATCCAATTATAAAAGACAATTTTATCCTTCATAATTGTTAATCCTTGCCCCATCCAAGAAATAACTTGAAAGAAAAGCTCCAATGATTGCCGATAATATTCTTTTAGAACGATAGATTAGCTCTTTATCGACAACCGATCTATTTTTTTTTTCAACATCTTTCCCGAACAATAGAGTATAACCAGTCAAGACATAGATAGATCAATCATAACAAACAGACCCATCCTTGAAACTAAATGGGATGTCATTGATTTAATGAGAATTAATATCAAATGTAATAGGGTTGTTATTTGTTCGCTTTCTCTGTTTCTAAGCCAGAGATCATGTTTCAAAGATAAGCCGATCGATAAATAAACAAAGGTCTTCATCTCTATGTAGATATATACACTTTGATGTCTTTGTATCATTATGTAGTATAATATAGTATGCTACCCTTTCATCATTCTTTAAAAAATGCGCATTTTCCCCGATGATAATTGTATAATTATTGTGTTATGAATCTGTCTTTCTTCTACCCAATGATCAAGCAGATTAATGACGAGGTAGTCGAAATAATTAGAGAGAAGTAAGATTGATCAGCCAAATGTTGTGAATGGATAAAATTGTTGCTAGAAATACTTGGTGTTGCTTCTTCGTTGTCGTTTTTTTTCTTTCTTTCTTTCTATTTCTGTATTATTTATATTTTAAAAACTTATGGCAACTTTTCTTCAGCCCTACATAAGAATGTACACATGCTTATCTTTTTTTATTTTTGTTTTGAGAGAGCTCATATAGTAGAGGGTTTAATGGGACCCTCTCTAGAATTTAGTATATGTTATTTCGCTGCGGATATTACGCCGGTAACTATCACACATTATGGTTCAATGTGGTTTAAGGTGATTGGATAAAAGTTCTGAAAATCAAAGAGTAAAAAACGCAGCTGAAGGTGTTGATTAGCTAGCTAATATGTGTACATGTGTGAATGTATGTGTGTGTGTGAGAGAGAGAGAGAGAAAGAGAAATAGAGAGAAAGAGAGAGAAAGAGAAAGAGAGAGAAAGAGAGAGAGAGAGAGATAGAGAGAGAGAGAGAGAGAGAGAGAGAGAGAGAGAGAGAGAGAGGGGGGGGGGAGAGATCAATGAAAGAATTTAAAATATAGAGAGAGTGATACAATAGTGTAGAAAGAACTCCCTGGTCCAGCAGAATGGAATAATGGTGGTCCCGCTACCCATCTCTGGCTGTAGGATTGGATCTCACTTGGTAGACAGCACTCGACTCAGACGTAATAGGTCTGGTTTTGTTCACATCATCTTCATAAACATTTACAGGCCTACCTTAGTACCTTCAGAATTTGGTCGCTGGATCTAATGTATTTAGGCTACAGAAGTTGAGCTGAAATGACGCTTTATAAGCCAAATATTGCGAAAAATTTAAGCAATGAAAATGTGCTCGTAATAATGAAAATGAAAAACATGATAAAACGTCAAAATACTTAGAGAAAGAAGCCAATTAAAAATTATAATCAAAAACAAGAATAACAATTTTTTTAAAAAGAACAAAACTATCGCTCAATGTATAGTTTACTCTAGGATGGTGTGATTCATCCTCGTGAATGCTATGTTACAATAGTAGTTCTTGATATTTAATCCATTGACATTCTTTTTTTTTTTTCTTCAATAAATGGCCCTTCTGATTCACATAGAATTCTTTTAAAAGGACCGTGTCCATGGTTGAAAATTGAGAATTTAATAACAATCTCACGGTCTTTTGAATACCTCTGGGAGGAATGCGGTGAAAGATTTAAATAAACCTAGCGACAATTACCTTGAATCAAGTAGGAGTTGTCGATCATTGTTTATCAAAGGAGCGATTCAAAAAGACCAACGCGTACGATTGTTGTGTAACGTGTCACTCTGAAGATTAACACCGTTCAAAACAAAAGTGGTGTGGTTTTCTTTGAAAAGTGTCACCGATTCCACTTGGTTCCTCGCGTGGATTTTGAACAGGTACTCGGCTCATTATTAATAATATTTGATTTTGAGATCATTCCTATTGTAAATCTAATGGATGTTTATGACAGGGACAATAGAAATAGAACTGTCTTTTTTTGGAGAGAGTTTTATAAATTCAAGTTACCCCTGCTTGTCCTCAAGCTTCAAGCTGCATCGAAAGAGCTTGGTTGTTATGACGAGGCAGACCTCGCAATCATCTCTACTGAAACGCTTCATTAGCTATTGTGTGTCCATGACCTGTTACAAAGTTTATCAGAGGTCTATAGAAGGTACTGTCTGTTACCTATTATCTATCTCATTGTCGGTCCAACGTCAGGCAAAGAAGTTGTTTTTGTTTTGTATTTTTACAAATATATTTATGTCTTGCTTTCCGTATAAAAGTAGTTCAATCTAAGGGTTTACCTACACCGGGACTGACTCTGACGACCCGGCACTGCTGTCCTCTGCCGTCTTCCGTATAAAGACGTCGGGCACGGACAAAATACAAAGAATAAAGAGAAGAGCCGCTAGTTCTACCCATACCAAGCACCCGACGTCCTCTGTCGTTTTTTTAGAGCTTGGTATGGGTAGGTCTAGCGGCTCTTCTCTTTATTCTTAGTATTTTGTCTGTCCGGACGTTTTTATCAGGAAGACGGCAGAGGACGGTAGTGCCTGGTCGTCGGAGTCAGTCTCCGGTATGTGTTAGCCCTTACTCGGATCCTCTGTCTTCCTGTAGACTCTCAAGTATACCACTTCTATAATACAATCAAAGAGAATGCGAAACCAATCGATAAAAACAGTATACACACCATTGGTATGTTTTGAGGTTTGTTTTTGAGCGTTTTCATTTAAATAAAAATGAGGAACTGATCATTGTTTTGATTCCAATTATTAACCCATTATTTTAAGGATATGAAGTAAACAAACTAAATAAATCAATGGCAAAATGAAAGTTGTAAATCGTTGCTTCAAATAATATGCCGTTTTGACGTTATAATACATTTTCTTATTTTCTTAATACCTCATTGTGATGCAGAATATTAGGGTTGATACCTCATGTTGATGCCAAATGTTAGGGTTAATACCTCATTTTGATGCCGAATGTTAAGGTAAATACCTCATTTTGATGTCGAATGTTAGGGTTGATACCTCATTTTGATGCCGAATGTTTCGAATTTTTCCTTGTATGGATCAGTTGATGAATGAGAGATGAGACTGAAAGATGACCGCTACCTGGATATGGTGGCGACCACAGTCTTCATCAAACCGTTGCATGAATCCTCCCACACGGATCAATAACCCATGCTTTAGTCGGCTTGTGGAATAATTAACTATGATATGAATATTCACACATGGTATATCAATTTAGTCTAAATGGCTAGAAATGCCCTGTTTCAACCACCCCCCCCCCAATCCTGTGTCAAGTTACTCTATTTTGTTTTTCACTATTGGAAACTCACTCTGCCTTTTACGATGGGATCAATCATCACTTGATCAAACCCTCTGACCATATTATGAGTCCAGGGGAATTTGAACCCAGGCGCCAATAATTGTGTTTCTACACTGGGAGTTCATTGCCTTCTTACTATGATGTAGTCGCCCACTTCAAGCTCATACAGTGTTTGATTGGCAAACAAACGTGTACATTGTGACTAGTCTATTGTTTTAGTCTGTGTTGTTGTTGTTGAATAAAGTTTTTTTTTTCCGGCTGAGTTCGATTTTACTCTAATCCACCATTATATCTGACCTTTTAACCAAAAGAGAAGTAACTATGTATAAAATGTACGTCTCATTGGAGACCAAACTCCAAATTGATTAAATTATCGATCATAACCGGTTGACATCTCCGAGTTAAGGAATATTCAATTTTAAAAGTAGGTAATGGCTCACATATTTATCAAACGATTATCATAAATGTTTCATAATGAGAATATCACCCGAGAGCTCTCGAGTTGAAGTTTTTGTTTTAAAAAAGTTGTGTCAAAAAGACAATAAAAAGCTGCTCTTGGGATGAGATGGTTTAATCCAGTCAGTCCTTTACTGTGATTCTATGCACAGTAATAATAATAATAATAATAATAATAATAATAATAATAATAATAATAATAATAATAATAATAATAATAATAATTATAATAATAATAATAATAATAATAATAATAATAATAATAATAATAATAATAATAATAATAATAATAATAATAATAATAATAAATGGCATGTATATAGCGCTTTACCCCGTTGTCACAGGCTCTAAGCACTTTACAGTGATATAAAACAAAACAAGTTTGATGGAAAAGTGATACGAATTCAATTTAACAACAACAAAATATGATAATAGTATTGCAACATTATGACGTAAAAAGATAAAACTTTAAGCGAGATTTTAACGTTGTCAACGAATCCGAGCATCTCACGTGTGGTGGGAGAGAGTTCCAAAAATCTCTTACCATTCTTTTATGCAAATCTGTACTATTTACATAATGCTGCCCTGTAGTCAAGTGCTCTGCTTCCCACCTGAAGGTCAACGTTTCGAATTTTGATTTGGGCGGCACAAAACTTTGTCCTTCGCATAGGTTCTTTTCTCACCATACTCTTGAGTATAAAGGCACTAATAGTGTTGTCTCTACTGACAAGAAATATGATAGCGTCTCTGACACGATCAATGTTACTGATGGCTTCGAACCCCTCGAAATTCGCTTTAAGCATATTAAGTGGCTAATACTGTATATGGTAGCTCATGTCTGTAGTTTTGTTTTTAGTTTTTTTAGTTTAAATTTCAAGTTGCACAATTTGCAACACTCGGCAGACTGCAATTTAGAAATGCTTCGGTCTCATGGGACTAGGGTCCTTCAGGAATTTAGATGTGTCATAATACTGATAGAAATAACAGTCTGATCCCAACCGGAATCTCACCCAGCCTCATAAGCACGCGCACGAAGTGGTTCGTTCATTTCCTGTCGGGTCTTTTTTCACCAAAGATACTCTACTTGTCAATAGTCATTTGTCCTCATCAATGCAAATTCTTCCGCTGTGCCCGGATTTAAAGCGTCGCTGGGATTGGTCGCAATAAAGAAGACGTGCACCAATCACAATTCATCTTGCTTACCCATTAGCTTTGTCCTCGTGTGCGTGTCTGCGCGCGCAACGTGACCAACACTTCCGGCTTCTCTTCGACGTCTTTTGAAACAAGATGGCGCTGATTCCTTCTTCCCACTGGTATTGTGCGTTTTGCTGTGATTGTGCATGGTTGTGGGGCGTGACTTAAAGCCTGGCAATACCGGAAGTGAAACAAGCTGATGTATTTGCTCATCTCACAATATTAAGACCTCAATGGAGGCAGAAATGATGCTGGATGAGATTCATTGCTTGAGTCGGTCATTATCGAGAAAGTTTCCTTTCCTCTCATTTTCCTATTAAAAGACATCTTTTTTTTCTTTTGATATCATTTTTAGATTTATTCTAATAGCCTTTTTTTACTCTTCTGTTTTTAGATGAATAAAACAAAAACAAGACCAACCCCCCCCCTCCCCCCCCCAAAATAAATAAGATAAACACATGAAATTGAAGAAATGTTATTCTTCCTTCTCACGAGCTTTCTATTATAACTTGCATATGGTTGTCAAGCCTATTGTTTGCAGTATTATATAATTGCGGTAAGTGTTTTAAATCATCAACAAAAAGTCATGTTATATGAGTGAAGTAACAAAATTATGACACTTTGTAGAATTCTAAAGATCAATAATATTGCAATGAGCATAATTTCGGTTCTACTTTAAAACAAGGTCAACTTTCGAACAATTGATTCCATGCATCTACTTTCGTTCAATGTGTCAATCGCATCACTCATTTCTCTCAATACAAAAGCATTGTACCGCAGAAAAAATAACACTTATAGACAAATATCCAAAAAACGCACTCAAAGCGTATTATAGGGGTTCCTAGCCAACAGCAACACTGAACATGTAGAACAAAACATGACGCCTGTAAGGCGGTGTTACTATTTCATTTTTCCATAGAGAAAAGAAACGCTGTTAACGGCCATGTACTCATCTTACACCCTGCGTACCGTGAGACAATGTAAGTAAAGAGCCTTCGAGGAGAGGCACTCGAACCCTGGACCTACGGCTCCGAAGGCGAGTGTCATACTGCAAGACTACATAGCCGCCCAAAATAATTTTTCTGAGGAAAGTCTTCTTTTATTTCGTAATGAACGAATTTCAAGCATATGTCCTGAATTACGATCATTTTGTTTTGTCTCCGACGCATGATATATTTTTTTATCAGTTCGTATTGTCCTTTGCGTCAGCAGCTAGCCGATCAGCGACAAGAATGATGTCTGTCAAAGCTTGGGTGCTTTTACAAGGCCTATGTCTCTTAGATTAAAGTAAAGACGCTCGCGTTTTCAGAAAATATCCTCAGATAGTCATTGATACTCGAGTCTTAAACACCTAAGTGTACCCACAAAATATTTCCAAGATAGAAGAGCTTAACACACCTATTAGATTACGTACTGTATCCGTTGTTACTATTCTTTTTATAGCTGGTTTTTAACTTTTACTCAAATTAAGTCAATATCAACATAATATTACGTGTCAGCAGCAGCAGCAGCATGCTTATGCTTACTAATCATCACTGATAGAGACATTGACTCCATTCATGTAAAGCAGGATATCAAACATTCTCTCACAAGTTCTCATTAGTGAAACAATTATTTAAAGATCCATGAGCTAAAAAGACTTTTGTCACATTCTATTACCAGATAATTTTCTCTGGTATTACCATCTTGTTTTGTTGGTTTCATTTACCATTTCTTTCCTCCTTCATTTATGTTGCTATCAAATTTTATGAAATATTGGCGACAGTCAAGCAGTAAATAAACATGAACCTTATTTCTGCTAGGCTCTCGCCAATAATCCACAAAATTTGATGGCAACATACATGAATGGTGAAATGCTATGACTTTCTGTTCTTAATATCAAATCTGATTGAATCAAATGATCTTGTTATGATTTCTGTCACTCAAGTCGGAATGAAGCGAGGAGTAAGGATTTGAACGACTGGTGTAATGATATCAATATTACTTGATATAGAAAGTAGGGGAGTTGACTTTCAAAACCTGGTAAGTCAGATCCAGATAGAAAATTAGTTAACATTCTCAAGCAATATCAAACAATTGTTCAAAATCTTTAAAGTTTTGTATGAAACAATGCCAGTTAAAGCAGAAAGAAAATTATAAGAAGGAAAAAACAAACATCCGAAAAAAATCGTCCTGCTTCGACTGGGATCGAACCTCAGACTTCCTGATTACCGATCTGACGTTCAATCATTACTCCATTGAGGTTACCCGATGGCTGGGACGATGTAATGCTTGTATTCTTTACAAGGGTACGCGTTTCCGCTGTGAACCGTCGCCTGTATCAGAATAAACCAATATTGGACACGAGTAGACGAATGCGAAGACATTAGAGTGGCTTCATTTATATTTCGAAAATACTAGTGGATAACCCGCGATATTTGTGGGCGGGGGGGGGGGGGGGGGGGGGGGAGGCAATTACGAACAGGCACTCATCTATTTTAATCATTATTTACTGCATTGTGGAAATTAACATTGATCGAGACAAATCTTTTGAGCCACCAAAGATTAAAATCGGTCCGGAAATTCAGACGGTAGAAATTTGCGCAAATGAATTTGTCAATCGCCAGATGGCGATCCCCAACATCACAAGACCTATCATTATGCCCTAGCAGATTTTAAAAATAATCATTTGAGTCAATGGATGATAGAATGACCTTTAATTTAAGAAATGTTTAAAAGATAGTCGTTTATCGATCCGTGAAAAATAGATTTATAATTTTTTAGATTTGCCATTAATTCTGTGCTCGTGTGCAAAAACATAACATTGGCAGTGCGGAGCAATTCTGATCCCAAAACCTATTTAAAAAAAAAAAGAATAGATTGGGTGACAAATTACTGTGCACATCAAAACACTTACACCAAGATCCTTCTTCCTGGCCTTCAGAGACCCCTTTCAACCTTTCTATCTTAACCTCTTTCCCTCATTTTCACGCCCCAAATGGCCTTACCACCCAGACAGCCTATTTGCGTCCCTTCCAGCCCATAAACCACAAAGGTTGTAATCATCTCGGACCCATACCCTGGCCATCACGGCCAGATGACCATACAGAGCTTAAATGCCGGGTAATCATTTATCCTTTAATTATCAGCTACTTCGACTTACAATATCGTTTTTGTTATGGACGCTATCTAGCTTAAACAGGTGGTTTTATTGTAAGAGAAATGAACTCCTTCTACCTGTTTTTCTATTTTTGAACTATGACGATTATAAATATACTTTTTAAGCACATCTGTATTGCTTATTTCCAAAGTGTCATCGTACTCAATCCTTTTAAAAAGGACTCATTTCTCCCCTCTCCTCCCCTCCCCTCCCACATGCAGATGATTTTGGAATCAAATTTCAATTTCATAAAGTACACATTACCTGATAGGGGCCATTTTAAAACCAGCACTCTATGTCTACCCCTCACTATCTTTTGAAAAGTACTCATTCACTTTTACGTCGTGTGCGAAGTGCCTGACCAAAGCCAGAGCTAGACTTTTGCGTGGTATTAGTTCTCAATTATAAGTTGTAAGAACGGTTTGATAAAAATTGATTGATTTATGACAACGATTCATACTATAATATAAAAATAAAGATAGGTGATAAATGTCCTGCTCTGAGCGGCGCATAAATTGATTCCTTGGAAAATATTCTTTACTACCATTCTCTCACTATATTCATATATTATACAATGAGTCCCTGGCCGTCAACAGAATTGTTTCTGTCGGAAAAATTGTAATATCGCCTAAAATCGTTATGTCTCGTCCAATATGTTCAAAGTTGCTGTTGGCTAGGTTTACATTGTAATGCGCTTTGAGCATGTTTAGTGGATATTGCCTTAGATGAATGCTCAAGATTTGTTGCGTGTGTAATTTTTTTTTACCGAGGTCATACTGTTCTTGAATTAAAGAACTAGATTCATTTCGCAAGTAAATAAATAGATTTTGCTTTGTCGTGTCTCATAAAGCCAAAAAGAAAAAAAAATTAAACAAAAAATATTAAAAAATTGAAGTATAATTACAAGACACACCCCTGTAGTTATTTGCACGATGAGCTATTTATTACCAAGTCTTGAAAAGAGAATCTTTTGGATTATTTTGGGGGATTTTCCCATTGCAATGATGCGATCATAACAATAACATGGATTAATAGACCCGTCAATAAATAATGTAAACCTCTGTTGCAAAAGATTTACCCCCCCCCCCCCCCCCCAAAAAAAAAAAAAAAAAAAGGATTTTTGGGTGCAAAAGAGATTCCCCGTGTCATTCAGTGCCTTGGGTTTTAGACTTTACCAGTTAACTGCCGTACTCTGGAAAGACATATTATGTTTAAAAATTTGGCCAGAAAAAT
>NC_088361.1:39712684-39715184 GCF_034508935.2 Berghia stephanieae
TAAAAGAAACAGCTTTTCAGTGTGCACAGTGCAAGACATCTAAGAGCAGTAACTTTATATTATGATTATAGATTTTGACTAAATATTGACCCAGTATTTGGATGTAAATTACTTAATTACTTACTTAACCACTAATTACTTAGTCATTTTATCATCAATCCCTTTGTCATGTGCCTTGACTTAAAAGCTGCACGTTTACTGCAGTTGTTTCAGGTGACTGTAAAATATGCATGTAGCGATGATAGCGATGACCTGAATTCAATGTTATACATAGTTATGTAAATGAATTAAATTTATTTTTGGATTAACAGCTCTGTATTACTGACCGAAAGATTTAAGTGTTTTGAAACCCATGTCTGATTATATAGTCACGGGGTTGAACAATATTGTATGCTCGATTTATCAATTACGAATATATTATACCTACCTTTACTGATAATTGGATTGCACTCAGTTTCAGCTATGTCAAAAAAAAGGAAAGTGTTGAATTTGAATCCTTACGGTTTCCTAAAAATAAACATATAATTTCTTTGGCTGTGTGGTCATGTGGTATGACCAGAAGGTCCGAGCGTAGCCAACGTAAAGTTTTAGCCTGACACTGACCAAAAAATGACGTCAAAATGCCAGTCTTTTGCCACAAAAGAAAACAAATCGTGAGTTGTATTCAATAGTTCTACCAATGAAATAACTTGTTTCCTTGAGCTCTACTAACGACAGTTCACTAGACGCTACACAAACCTTAAAAAATGACGTCAAACTGCCAGTTCAAGCGGGTTCTAGTGTCAGGCTATAATATGTTAAAGATGGCTACGGTACGAGTCCCTCTCTTGGCGGCGCATAGTTGAGTCTCTGGAAATGAATCTTTACTCACACTCTCTCATCATACTCTGTGTAAAATGAGTACCTGAACGTTAACATAGTTGTCTCTGCATGAAACATTGTAATAACCTGTTAGAGGCGTCATGTCTGGTCCTACATGTTTAATGTTACTGTTGGCTAGGGACCCCTTTTAAAGTGCTCTGACCACTATTAAAATGCTCAAATGTTATATTTGTAATACATTTTTTAAATTCAAAGACGGCATTAACATTTTCATAATTATAGTCAATGCTCATTATAGGCTCATGTACCTCGTGCATTATGAGAGGATAGAAAGAAAAAACCCAACTTCAGCTGCATGCATTTGAGAACGATCATCACCACCACTAATACCATCCCCCTCTTCCTTCTCCTCCTCCTTATCATCGTCATCGTCATCATCATCATCATCATCATCTTCATCATCATCATCATCATCATCATAATCATCATCATCTTCATCGTCATCATCATAATCATCATCATCCTCATCATCATCACCATCATCATCCCCACTAATCGTCTTTCCTTGATACACCATTGTACGTAAGAGTAAGGGTTGGAATATAGCCATCATATTTACTCATCATTGTAGGGATCTCCCCTGGCTAATCGTCATAATAGCATGCTATCAAAGCTATCTTACCCATACAAAGGGTGGCTAAACGCCAGGCACAATGATAGTGATTGTTGTGTGAGGTTGCGATGTTCTAGATCGGATTAAGGATCATTTCATGTGTCATTTCACCACAAGGTATCACTCGAACACCACAGCTATTATTATGGTATCTAACACCAAAGTCATTCGTCTCCTCCGATCATGGGTATTATTGTTATTATCGTCATTTATCATTCAGTAGATTGCGATGGAATAACGATAATTATTTGCCTTCGTCGTTGTCATTGTCGTCGTTATCACCACGATTATTGTCAACGATTATTCTTAGCTCATACATCTTTCATTATGACATTACTTATCCAATAAGATGGATCCCACAAGTATGGTGACTCTATATGGACAATATAGATCAATTATCATTTCATCTTGACTCTATTTATTTATGAATAGTCTTAATCTGGTTAAGGTTTACATTAAAATTACATCACTTCTTACTGCTTTCAAAAAGATAACGGAAGAGCAACACCTCTTCTTTTACGTTCCCCCTCATATTAATGTCTTCGTGTTTGAATATCTATTTGGTGAAGGAACGCCGTTATCTTCCTTAGCCCTGTCAGAGGCCCATATAGGTTTGTTTGCAGGTGTTGTTCCACAACAAATAACATAGGTTGCACCTGGCGTATAGAGACTATACCGATGACGTCACGGATATATCATCCAGGGTTGCTTCCCTTGAAGTGAGATCACTAACTTCCGATCGCGTTGTTTACATTGGGAACTTCATTGGGAACTGATTGTGGCCTAGTCAACACAAAATTGTCAAAATGCCGATGATTTGTGCTGTCTATGGATGCAATAAATGCACATAGAAATAAGTAAAGTTAATAAAATACCAATAAAAGGTATAAAATTACCCAACAATAAATCAGTTGATGGATCGTAGGTTACTACATTATATATATACACACTGTGCGTCGGGACATTTATGTGGATGTCGTGACCAAATGGGTAAAGTCGTCTGTC
>NC_088361.1:39725184-39755184 GCF_034508935.2 Berghia stephanieae
GAACTTTTATAGTCTGGTTAATACAGTTTAGTGAGAACAACTCACAAACGCGGATGGCAAAAACAATAACAAAGGCCTGAGTGACGTCATCTGCATACTATCTATCGCCTGACCAAAGCCATCGTTAACTTATAGATAGTATGCAGATGACGTCACCCAGGCCTTTGTTATTGTTTTTGCCATCCGCGTTTGTGAGTTGTTCTCACTAAACTGTATTAACCAGACTATGAAAGTTCATGGTTACACAGAGTTTATGTGTTGGTCCGTTATACTTCCGGATGGCAATGTTGTGAACTTCTTGGCCAAGCGCATTCTATCTATAGCCCGACACTAACCAAAACATTACGTCAAAAGATAAGTCTTTGGCCACAAAAGAAAACAAATCGTGAGTTGTATTCAATAGTGTTTCCATGAGCACTACTAACGAGAACTTATTTGACGCTGCACAAACCTAAAATGACGTCAACAGATAAGTCCTGATGGGTCATGGTGTCAGGCTACAAGTTAACGATGGCTTCGATCGAACTCTTATATAGATAGAACGAAGTTGGCGTCACCCAGGTTTTTGTTATTGTTTTTTGCCATCCGCGTTTATGACTAATGCTCACTAACCTGTATTAACATGACTATAAACGCTCATGGATACACACAGTTTTGTGTGTTGGTCTGTTATACTTCCGGATGGCAATGTTATGAGCTTCTTAGCCAAGCGCATACTATCTATAGATAGAACGAAGTTGGCGTCACCCAGGTTTTTGTTATTGTTTTTTGCCATCCGCGTTTATGACTAATGCTCACTAACCTGTATTAACATGACTATAAACGCTCATGGATACACACAGTTTTGTGTGTTGGTCTGTTATACTTCCGGATGGCAATGTTATGAGCTTCTTAGCCAAGCGCACACTATCTATAGACAGAACGAAGTTGGCGTCACCCAGGTCTTTGTTATTGTTTTTAGCCAACCATTTTTACGAGTAGTTCTCACTAGACTGTATATTAATCAGGCTAAAAACGTTCAGGGTTACACATAGTTTTGTGTGTTGGTACGTTATAGATAGTATGCGCTTGGCTAAGAAGCTCATAACATTGCCATCCGGAAGTATAACGGATCAACACACAAAACTGTGTGCATCCATGAACGTTTATAGTTGGGTTAATACAGTTCAGTGAGCATTACTCATAATCGCGGATGGCAAAAAACAATAACAAAGACCTGAGTGACGTCATCTTCGAACTATCTATATCCGACTGGAGAATTTTGTGAGCTTTTTGACCAAGCGCAAAGCATCAAATCATCAATTACTCATCCTTTATTTCGTGATTATTTGAGCAACTGTTTTGTTTGTTTGTTTCTTTCTTTCTTTTGCTTTTTTTCTTCTTCTTTACTTATTTTCTTGAATTTTTATATAGCGCAATATCCACTAAACGTGCTCAAAGCGCTTTACAGGGGGTCCCTGGCCAGCAGCAACATTTAACATGTAGGACGTGACATGACG
The DNA here is from genome assembly GCF_034508935.2 of Berghia stephanieae. Classification (NCBI taxonomy): domain Eukaryota; kingdom Metazoa; phylum Mollusca; class Gastropoda; order Nudibranchia; family Aeolidiidae; genus Berghia; species Berghia stephanieae. The sequence continues at coordinate 39,726,684 of NC_088361.1, forward strand.
CATAAAGGCAATATTACAATGTTTTTCTGATAGAGACGATGATGTTAACAGCCAGGTACTCATTTTACACCTGAGTACGGTGGGCGAATGTGAGTAAAGAGCCTTTCCAACTAAGCGCCAATTGAGGCTCTAACACAGGACCTTCCGATCCGAAACGAGTGTCATACCACTAGACCACGACAGAGCCGCACAACTTTGTGCAAGCGTTACTACGCAAAAGGACGCCTCACATCCTATTTGCACTGTATGAAATAAAATGATATTCCCGTTATTCATCATCAGAGGACATATTTCTTCAGGATCAATCTAAAGAAAAAACCCCAAAAAACTCCAAAATAATAAATACTGGCGTTAACCGCAGTGCAGTGCCACAACGTAGACAATAGGAGTCTTCTTTTCTTGCTAAAGGAAAATAAATGAAATGCCGACATGGGGCTGGAACCCGAGTCATCCATGTGGAAGAGCAATGCAATGTCTTATACTCAGCCATCTGACTCTCTGCAGTATTGTGAAGCGCATTGAGCTTGGGAGATTCGTTAAAATGCGCAAACTAAATGTTCATATTTAAGTTTTTGAGGGGATAGGGGGAGAGGGGGGGGGGGGGGGGGGGGGGGAAAGAGTTAATTCGGGTGATTAATGATACCTTTTTCAATGTTTTGAGAAGGATCTGATTCCAAGATGACCCCATCATATCTGTTGTCACGTGTCAAGAAGCTCCAATGAGGCTTCTGTATTTGACCCTTAAGGTGACCTCAATTTCGTGTCAGGCTTGGACTTAATGATTTCGACTTCAGAATTCAGCCGTTCTCTCTCTCTCTCTCTCTCTCTCTCTCTCTCTCTCTCTCTCTCTCTCTCTCTCTCTCCATCTCTCTCTCTCCATCTCTCTCTCCATCTCTCTCTCTCTCTTCTCTCTCTCTCTCTCTCTCTCTCTCTCTCTCTCTCTCTCTCATCTTCTCTCTATCTCTCTCTTCTTATCTATCTATCTATCTATCTATCTATCTATCTATCTATCTATCTATCTATCTATCTATCTATCTATCTATCTATCTATCTACATCTATCTATCTAATACTAAAATTATGCTATCTATCTAATTAGTATCTATCTATCTAATTATCTATCTATCAATCTATCTATCTATCTATCTATCTATCTATCTATCTATCTATCTCTATCTATATGCATGTATATGTGTGTGCGCGCGCGCGCGCGTGTGTGTGTGTGTGTGTATGTTTTGTAGAAAAATTGATATCAAAGACGGAGATAGGACGATGGAGATAGGACGATTGAGTGATAGAATGGTAGAGAAAAGCATGTAATAAAGAGAGGAATAGAGAAAAAAAAAGGTTACATGGGGGGGGGGGGGGGAGAAGCAAGAAGGAGGGAAGACTAAAAATGTCAATGGCTTGAGTGTGTCTCTGTCCACTCTCATTCACGCCTGACTGAATTTGTGTTGGAAAGATAACAAGTGAGATGACGAAGGGTCAACTACACAACGTCCGTCAAGTCCGTCGTGTGTCCAACAATGCCAGCTTGCTGTCCGTGGTATGATGACCATGACGATTATAGTATGATTGATTGATGGTATCAGGATGTACATGCTTTATGTTGATGGACAGTTTTCAACTCAAATAACTAATTGGTTGTCATAATGTCATTTTCTCAGAGTTGTGCGGGAGAACAGAAACATGATGATGATGATGATGATGATGATGATGATGATGATGATGATGATGATGATGATGATGATGATGATGCTAATCATCATCACCATCATCATCATCACCATCATCATCATGAGGTTTGATCATGATAATGATGATGATCATGTTGATGTTGAGTGTTGCTGTTAGCAAGGGACTCCTTATAGAGCATAATTTGAACACGTTAAGTGGATATTGCGTTATATAAATGCCCCAGCTTCAATGCTCTGGTGGTTCCCTCTTTACACTTTACTCTTAATTAACGTGCATCCAGAACAATTGTCGAATAAGAATAAAGATGTTGTAATATCATTCTTTTCTGTCTGTGGAGCAATGCAGATAACATTCTTCTTTAGGTTTTGCAGGTCTTCTTTTGAAGATCCGAAATAAAAAAATTACATATTCAAGTTTTTTAACGTGCCCGACGTCACTAAAGTATTGCAGTCTTCTCCTGTTATGGTGCTGATGTTTCCGAGTGGAAATGATGCTTGCTCCAATCTGATTTCTGTACGTACGTAAGTGTCCAACAGCATATCTTTTTCTAATATATATATACTGACTTATAAACTGATGTTGGATCTTTATATTATACCAACCATCATATCCTTATTAAATTTAGCTTATATGGTTCTGATAGTATCTGAACCAATCTACATAGACATTTATCATATACACGTTGTTTAACAATCAAAATCTTATGATTTATGTTTAGTTATCAGCAGCTTCATACATTATGTATGTGAACTTGCTTTCATAAATAATTCTTGTGACTCTGAAGGTGGGCAAAGGAAATAGCTATGGACTCGTGAACCAAAAAAAGAGAATGTTACGATCTGAAGAGGGTGAACCACAAAACGAATGTTATGCGGCAAGTGGGATGTTAAATAGCCAACATCAGTACAAAAGACACCAAAATTAAATTTTTAAAAATTAATGTCTTAAGCGTTTTGCTCTATGGATCAGAATGTTGGAATGTGACAGAGAGTATCATCCAGAAACTTGACTTATTCCAAAACAAATGTTTGCGACGAATCTTCAAGATATTCTGACGAAACACAATCTCAAATGAGGACATGAGAGCGAGAGCTGAAGTGGAGCCTCTGGAAGGTCTCATTAAAAGGAGAAGATGGCAATAGTTGGGACATGTCAGTCGCAGACCTGATGAAACACTGAAAAGAAAGGCTCTGCGATCGACACCCCAAGGAAAGAGGAAGAGAGGCCGCCCCAAGGAGACTTGGAGACGTACCGTAGAGAGGGACATAAAACAGAGAGGTCTGTCCCTCGAGATGGCCCCAAGAACAGCTGCTGACAGGACCAGTGGAGATCCCTTGTATCGCCTAATGTGCCAGCAGGCACGGAGAGGATTGAGTGAGCTATTCTGCCGCACTCTGGGAAATGAGTATTTAAAATATTGGCCAGAACATCATCTTCCAAATATCGATCATTACAAATGATCCTCATCTTGGCAAAAGCTTTCAAACCTGGGACTTCCCTTATTCGTGTTTCCACTCTGTCCACCTAAATGGTGTGGTTATGTAGTTTTGTGCTTTGACTCTCACTACGGATTGGAAGGTCCAGGGTTCGGGGTCCCGCTATGAGAAGCGCATAGTAAAGAAAGTTGAGTCCTCGGAAAAAGCTCCTTACTCACCTCTCTAACCGTACTCAGGTGTAAAATGAGTACCTGACCGTTAACAACGTTATCTCTGAAGAAAAGAAATGTAATATTGCTTAACATGGGTCATGTCTCATCCTACATGTTAAATGTTGGTGTAAAGCGCTTCAAGCATATTTAGTGGGTGTTGCGCTATATAAATTATGTTCAAGCTTGTCCGTTTGTCCTATTAAATACCAAAAACAGGTACACCCAAACTATCCACACAAAAGTACTTCAGTAAACTTAAATACATATTGCTATAACGCGCTGTGACCTCCTATCCAATAAACATGGATTTGACTGAATGAATGAATGAGGAATGTTAGCCGCATTACTCCACAGAAGGAAAAGCATGATTACATTCTCTTTATTCTTATTCGACAAGCTGGATGCTAGATATAGCAGGTTAGCGGATAAAATGCAGTTGAACTCCCCGTTACATGATTTGGGTTTGTTTTTGTTGTTTGTTTTTATGCGCATTTCATTTTATTGATCTTGGGAAGTTTAATGGCCCCTGCAGCACATATTGGTCTTTTGGGGCCTTCAAAAAGGAAGAATGTCCACAATATATACAATCGATAGATTTAGAGGTCAGAACTTGCATCAATCGTGGACCAGATATAGCTGATAAAAAGTAAGATGAAAGGCAATTTGAGAACGTCAGTTCTAATCCAGGAGGAAGAGGAGGGGAAGGAGAAGGAGGAGGCCGAATGGGAGGTGGAAGTGGAGGAGGAAGAAGAAGAGGAGGAGGGTGAAAAGGAGGAGGAGAAAAAAAAAACAAATTCCCTTTTTTCATCCCCAAGGAGAAATTTGTCTTTAGGATCTATTCCAAGGGATGACTGGAATAATCCAAGATTCAGCTGCAGTGCAGAGCGTCAAAGTGAGCTAGGGCGAGGTGACTTGCTCAAGGCCACGGACGGGGCGGAAAGTCAAACTCGGTACCTTTTGGGTAAGAAGCATAGACCATACCGCTGAGTCACACTGTAGAAGAAGAAGACGAAGAAGAAGAAGAAGAAGAAGAAGAAGAAGAAGAAGAAGAAGAAGAAGAAGAAGAAGAAGAAGAAGAAGAAGAAGAAGAAGAAGAAGAAGAAGAAGAAGAAGAAGAAGAAGAAGAAGAAGAAGAAGAAGAAGAAGAAGAAGAAGAAGAAGAAGAAGAAGAAGAAGAAGAAGAAGGAAGAAGAAGAAGAAGAAGAAGAAGAAGAAAGAAGAAGAAGAAGAAGAAGAAGAAGAAGAAGAAGAAGAAGAAGAAGAAGAAGAAGAAGAAGAAGAAGAAGAAGAAGAAGAAGAAGAAGAAGAAGAAGAAGAAGAAGAAGAAGAAGAAGAAGAAGAGAAGTCATAATTTAAGGACGAATATCAGGAAAAGATGAGGAAAAAAAAGAAGGAAGTTAAGAGGGAGAGAGGGGGATGAGGATGAAAGATGGTTGGAAAATATTTATTACAAAAATCACGAAGACATGTGTGGTTTGTCTGAAGTTTATTGAATAAAAACATCACATAGTGTAAGTTCACCTGCAGTTGGCAAATAAAGATAATGATGATAAAAGTAGGATAATATTGATAAGAATAACAATAGCAAGAAAAATCTTAACTAGGAATTTTGTTTAATTGACAACAATTATATTGATATTATTCAAAAAGGAATTCAATAGTCATTAGGATAATTAAAATGGTAATGATAATAAAAAATAACAGTATTAATAATATTAAAATTAACGACAATAATAATGATAATGATAATAATAATAATAATAATAATAATAATAATAATAATAATAATAATAATAATAATAATAATAATGATAATAATAAACAATAATAATAATAATAATAATAATAATAATAATAATAATAATAATAATAATAATAATAATAATAATAATAATAATAATAATAATAATAATAATAATAATAATAATAATAATAATATAAATATATATAACATAATATATGAATAATAATAATAATAATAATAATAATAATAATAATAATAATAATAATAATAATAATAATAATAATAATAATAATAATAATAATAATAATAATAATAATAATATAAATAATATAATAATAATAATAATAATAATAATAATAATAATAATAATAATAATAATAATAATAATAATAATAATAATAATAATAATAAATAGCTATAACAGTAAATGCTTCTGATCCACTCAAATGATTATACAGCTGAAGATAGACGGTTATACTTATTTATTAGGGAAGAAACATGAATCACTGCAGATATTTTAAATATATATATATATTATATATATATATATATATATATATATATATATATATATATATATATTTATATATATATATATATATATATATATATATATATATATATATATATATATATATATAATGTTTTCACCAATTTACGTGCTTGGAACAAGTGGAACGGACTTTATGAACAACAATGAACACCTTTCGCAACACGCGCCGGAAACTGTATGAGCCGTTTGCTTTGATATCACATGATCAATTCATTACAAAATGGACGATACCCTTTTTATTTTATATATATTTTTTGTTTACTGATTTAATGTGGTTAAACATAAAACACGTTTTCCCAACCAAAAACAGTCATAACATAACACACCTAACTATGTATGTATAACTTCAAAAGTTTAAATTCTATTAAATATAATTTTATTATAACTAATCACCTCTCTATTGTCTAAAAACGGTAACAGAAGTGACCTGTGGTCTCAAAACGTTTTGATCTTGGGATGAATTGAATCCTAAAAAGTGGATTTACATTTAAAACTATTTTTGTAACTATTTTTTGAGGTTTTGCAATGTAAGACAATGTATTTATTCTTCACGGTAACCAAGTTTCATGCGTGTGTCTGTCTATACATTCAGCTTCCAGTATCTTGTTTATCCCAACTAAATAACGTTTTGACGCAGTGAGTCACATATAGTTCATTGCCGTGACGTCATCAATGTTTATTCTATTACAATATTCTAATCATAATGTGGCGTCTACATGGTGAGATGTTGAACGTGTTTTGCGAAAGGTAAGTAATATCTATTATGGATCAAAATCTATTAATATTCATCTATTTAAATTGTTCATTCTTATAAAAATCAACTTTTCATGAAAGCAGGTCAGAGGTCAAAACATAATGTTGGACGATTATAAAGTAACATGGAAAAGCAATATAATGATGATGTGTGATAAACGACGTGCACTTATTTGCAGGTCTGATAACCTAATTCCGTATGGGCTCATTATTGTAATGGAAATCTAAAAAAAAAATTTTTTAAATGACGCAAAATTGTTTTCCATTACAACAATGTTATACAAGGCCCATAAGTGGATATGGATGTCAGACCTGCATATATGTATACATCGGTGATAATATAAAGCATCATTAAAAGTGACATAGTTGTAAACATATCTTATTGTATACGCTCTATAAAATTATAACAACATGTTGTGGAAGGTGAGATTTCCCTTTTAATGCGCCCCATTTTCCTACTTGACTCCTACGATTAATAATCAATTCATGATATTCAAGGTATCTTCCTTTTTAAAAAGCAACATAATTTACCATGGTGAGATTTTTCTTCCTATTTCCTTCAATTTCATGAGTCAAATTTAAGGCGGCCTATCTCATTTATTTACTTTTTTTTTTTATTGGGGGTGTTTGAAAAATTAATAATAAACATTATATAAATTAATGGAAAATGAAACTAAAAAGAAACCAAGAAGGCATTAACAAGCGGTAACCGCCATTTGCAAATAATCACATGACTGGGTTAATGATTCGTCAAAGCGATTTGCTTATAAAAGTAGGCGATCTGGCAGAGGTTTCATAATATCATATCAATTACATATGATTAAAATTGATGTTTTCGGTTCATGGTTGCAAACGTTATCTACAATATAAAGATTTGGTATCACAATCCTTTTCAGAATTAAGACAATACGAAAAACTATTGGCTCTAATATCGCGGATATGTGGTCTTGGGGTATGACACTCGCTTTCGGATCGGAAGGTCCTGGGTTCGAGCCTCGCTCGGCGCATGGTTGAGTCCTTGGAAAAGGCTCTTAATTCACATTCTCTCACCATACTCACGTGTAAAATGAGTACCAGGACGTTAACAGCATTATCTTTGTCGGAAAAAATGCAATATCGCCTTGCAGGCGTCATGTCTTGTTCTACTTGTTACATGTTGTTGTTGGTCAGGGACCCTTTGTAAAGCGCTTCGAGCACGTTTAGTGGATATTGCGCTATACAAAAGCTCACGTTTATTTTTTTTTATCAGATATGTTTTCGATCTATGCTGCTCCTTGCACGAACGCTTGACAATGTCTCTATCCTTCAATTTTGATGAAAGCAAAGACTGCTAATACGAAATTTGCTTGACAATTTTGTTTTTTATTCATTTATTTATTTGGAACACAATCAAAACCCCCACTAGTTTCTGCCACCATTTACAATGACAGTGATTGGTAAACATAGATAACTACACAGGCTTTAAAATATATGGTATGTGTGTAAGTAAATACCCACTGTTCTACTGCTTGATCAATAGAACCAACACAGAAAACAATGTGTAAACGTTTATAATATGAAAGAGAAAATTGTGTGTGATAACTAGTCACCCATCGGGTGGATTATAACAATAACAATGATCAGAGAGAGGTCGATTTCATTTACGCTTTTTTGTTTATAAACAACCAACTATGTTTGTCCGAACACGTGTGAAGGTGTGTCACAAGTTCCATGGATTGGTCAAAAATCTACTGGTTAATTAATCATGGTCCCTTCAGATTCTGAATATTTTGTATAAATCAAATCTGTGATACATGTGAGTAAAACCTGCATGTATTTCACAGTGTTTCCAAATATATTTTTTTCAAAATTATGAACTGATTTGTGATTCAATCTGAAAAAAAAAATAGAAACTGACCAATAGATAGTTGATTGCATAAAATGACGTGAGCATTCACTTTGGGTCGGGGTGATGGAGGTAATTTAAAATTATTCTTGTCACGTGGCCAATGACTCACACATTCGTTTGTTAAAAATGATATAGAATAGAGATAGTCTAAATTGCTAGAAGACATGTTTATAGTCGAGTCTGGGTTATAATTTTTGAAAAAAAAAACAAAGACAAAAAAAAACCCAAAAAAAAAAACAAACCCCAAAACATTCGAGATTAGGGGCTTATTGATAAATGCACAGAAGCAAAGCTTAAAAAAAATAAAAATAGGGTACAGCAGTGTTTTATTTATTTGTTGACCAATTGAACGCCCTGTTTTGAATATTGAACAAAATACTCACCGATTGGCTTTTAAAAAAGGAATAGAAAAGCCTCATGTGGCTGTGAGTTTATAATGAAGTCAAACACGATTCAGATAACACGATGATAATTAATGAAGGCTCGAGTCTACTTAGGCCTTTCTTGCCAATAATTCTAATTTCCACTTATCACATAAAATCAATGATAAAACAAACATAGACGTCTAATAATAAAGTAAAAAAGAAGAAAAAGAAAAGGACGCAAATCAAAATTGTAATTAGACGTCTAGATTTTTGTTTATAAAGAATGTGAACAAGAATGGCTATAACGTTTTAATTAATGCTTGTTTTATTTGTTTTGTTTTTTAAATATGTGCTTTGCGGGGCCTGCGAAACTTTTAGGACATTTCAGCCTGGCAAAGAAATGGAAGATTGTAATAGTTAGGACAATCAATGCATAAAATGTTCTATATAGAGTTCACATGTGCTATCAATAACCAAAAAATATGGAAATGGCGGTATTATTAATGCTTTGTTTTGTTTGTCTTCAAGCGTTTTACGACGCATGCGAGACTTTGAGCTCATTTCAGCGCCAGTTAAAAAGGAAGATGATAATAGGAAAGTAAATATTCAAAATACTTCATAGAGTTTATCTGTGCTTTCAAGAACCAATAAAACATTACAGGTTCTACTCACCTTTTAAAAAAGAAATAATTATACATATAAATTTTTGAACAGTGTAACGGTGTGCCATAACTCGTTAATTCCATTTTAAGAAATGGAAGATGCTGAGACCTTGTAAGATGACATATTAATTGGCTATATTATTCGTGCTTGCACTTTTCCAACATCCTCAATATCACTAATCCTTTGTGTTACGTCATTAATTACCCATAATGCAATTCATTTCGACTTCAAAACGCATTACGTTTAAGCTCGGCATTTTGATTGGCTATCAAGAGTGGTGCTTGCAAGAGATAACAACACAGTTTGGGTCTGATGAACGTCCGCTTGCGGAACGAATGGCTGACTATCGTAACCCGCTTTTAACAATGTATAAGGAGAGAAAAGAAGCGTACGCCAAGTTAACTCTAGAGTCTTTTTTTGAAACCATCCTAAAATTTGACTTTTCCTTATTAACGACAATTTTTTTTTCAATTAAAAAAAAGTACAAAACAACAGCTTCACAAAGTAAGAGCTGAACTCACAGTATTTCCCCAAATTTTTTTTTTTTAAATCTAGTGCTGACACGGTAGTTTCGGTTTACCACGGGAGAATGACTCTACCAAAAAAAAAAGACTCTAGAGCTAAATTGGCGGCCGCGAGGCTAACTCTAGAGTCTGTCTCTCGTAAGCCAGTTTAACTCTAGGGTCTTTTTTTGGTAGAGTCATTCTCGCGTGGTACAGCGGTATAATATTATTATATTAATATATCGGACCTGCCTACTTGAATAAATTTTTAAATCGTAATTTTTAGGAGATGAAAATTATGGTCGCGATAGTTAACTTTAAAAATCAACAATTTACCTTCCCAAGGATTAAATGACATTTCAAAATGTTTAATATTATGTAGTCCTGACATCAAGAAATTCTTCTTCTTCTTCTTCTTCTTTTTCTAGTGGAGGATCACTCCTCGGTTTGAAGGGTAGTTACAGTGTAAACTTGTTAAAACACTGTATCACTCTCTTGATCGGACGCCAGTCCATCTGAAGGTAAATTCTACCACATCGAACAAGCTCAGATACACAAGCACAATGGAACAGTCTGTCCGAGGACATAAATTAGATTTTTAGACTCAAAATATTCTATTAGCCATTCAAAACGCCGAGCTTAAATTTCAATAAATGTAATGACTCAAAGATGGTCAAAAAGTTCTGAAATTGGAACCAAATTCTAAGAATTGTTTGGAATAGTCAGCAGGCCTGAGCATATGTATTGAACACACGTCGTCTCAAATCGCACTAGATATTCACCTCCATTATCCTAGAATGAAATAAAGACTATTCCGGGTAGGCGCTTTATGGGGTCTTGAAAATGTCGGCCAATGACACGAATCCTGTTTCCATTCATTGATAAAATATTGGAGTATAAGTGGATACGGGGACAAACTCTTTTATACAAAAAATCCAAAAAAGTCTGGTATCATCGGCAAATTCCAGCCAATCAACCGATATTGGCGGTAGATTGCTAGATAACACATCCAAATACAATATTATAATGTGTGAACAAATAAAACAACATGAAAACGACAGGGTGGGAGGAAAGAAATATAAATTCATTTGAAATCATTATTGAGAAGCTCATAACATGTGTATAGGTTTATTATTATCATTACTGTAAAATAGTTACGTTTCTTTCTATCTCTCTCTCTCTCTCTCTCTCTCTCTCTCTCTCTCTCTCTCTATATATATATATATATATATATATATATATATATATGTATCTTCCTCTGCGTGTGTGTCTGTCTCTCTCTCCCACACAAACTCAAACTCGCGCACACACACACACACACAAAACCCCACAAAATAAAAAAAACATACACACACGCACTTTCTCTTTCTCTCTCACTCTCTCTTTTCTTTCCTCACTCTCAATATATATATTATCAGTTCTCTGACAGTTTTTTTCACGATTGTATTTCAAGTTAACGAAAAACTTAGATGTTTAACAGCGGTAATTAGAGCAAAAGGCAACCAATTAAAAAAAAACACATTCTGTAATAATAGTCCGTACTAACAGCAACAATAAATATGTATATATATTCGGATTATAACTGAACTAAAACCATTCTCAGTAAATAGGTCGAAGAAGGGTAACATTCTATTATTTTATATTAAAAAATAAGAAATAATAACATTAATTTTTGTAAATTTTACTATAAAGACTCAATTTCAGCATATATAAGGCTTAAGTATTCTTTTCAAAAATTAAGATTTAAAAAAAAAAACAAAAACAAAAAAACAAACAAAACAAAACAACTCCCCTTAAAAAATAAGAAAATAAATACAAAAACTGAACATAACAAAATTAATGATATAAAACAACCGATAATAATAATAATAATAATAATAATAATAATAATAATAATAATAATAATAATAATAATAATAATAATAATAATAATAATAATAATAATAATAATAATAATAACAAAGGATTGGTGTTGTATAACTGTTTGGAGTAGATGATGATTGATGCAAAAGTAAACATCGTCAACATATTAATTGATTAAATTATTCATCAATGGATCAATTCATTATAATATCGAGAATTGTAAAAATAAATTACCTTTAATTATGGTGAACCTCTTGATGAAATAACAGTTTACGGGTGTACCATTTGAAATGGTGGGGGTTTACACAAGTCTTACAAATACCAAATGATAATATCTCAAACAATGTTGTCCTATCCTATCAAATCTTTCCTTCTTCTCTTCAAAATCATGGCCACGAAACTTTTACTTCATATGTATCACTGATCACACTTTGTCAGAATTGTCCAAGAAATCTCAAACTTGGGAATTCTTAAAGGTTAAGAATCTTACTGTCCCGAAGGACTTCGGAACACTATTCAAATCATTCGATACAATCATCATTCTTATTGAGTACGATTCCAAACCATTCGATACAAACTTTATCCGTATTGAGTACGATTCCAAATCATCCAATACACCCGATATTCCAATAACGATTATCTATACAAAACCATATTGCCTTATTTTTTTTCTTCCCAAATAGAAAGCAAACGCGTCTTGTTCTGTAAAAAATGAGTGTTGTGTATAACAGGGGGTAACTCAACCATTTGGCGTATAAATAAGATAACTGTAGGATTAATTCTACAATATGTGTCCAATCGTATCAAAACGGTATTATGTCAATGCTTAAAACTGAACTTTTAGCAAAGGTGACAAAGTTGAAATTGAAATAAACGCTGCGTTGAGAAAGGCGGGCTTTCTGTCTTAAAATTTAATAAAACTTGAAATTGTCAAATTCTGATCTTTTTGACACTAAACTCCTTTCTCTTCATCTAGTGACATCAGATATTCCTCGCAACCGATTCAAAACTTCTTGCAAGTGTGTAAACCAGCCCTTCGGAGGACTAATAATGAATAGGTTACATATTAGAATCATAAAGTCGCATAACTATTTTTATTAGCATGATGTATTTGCAGATTATTAGGATTACGGGGCGTGAAAGAGCAAGGATGATGATCTTTATTGACGTCTAGCATTTACTTAATTCTATTTTAGGCTAGCAAATAAGATACTTTAACTCTGAGCCCAGAAGACCAGTTTCACAGGGTATGCATGTATCCATTCCTCCGGAGCACAAATTTCACAATTTCCAAGAAGATTGGAACCAGTATTTCGACACCATACTATTGTTCCCAATTCCTACATACTACCAGATCGATCCGATGGGTCACATATTAGTATCAATTATAACAGTTTTATGTTTCCAAGAAATAACAACAGGTCAGTGAAAAATCATATTGAACATCAAAAACAAATATGTGCAAAAATCAGCATGAGGAATTTCTTTTCGGCTTGTAACGATTATAATCATCATAATATTGACATAGAATGATTCTGGTTCATTACGTTAATTTCTATTAAAAGACCCAGGGTTTTTTTTTCAGTTTTATGATGGAGAAATAAACAGTATATAACATTATTTAGGAATAGTGATATGAAAACACCCTATCTCGATCTCTCCACCTCTCTCTCTCTCTCTCTCTCTCTCTCTCTTAACAACACCACACACACTCTCCACCTCTCCTCTCTCTCTCTCTCTCTCTCTCTCTCTCTCTCTCTCTCTCTCTATCTATCTATCTATCTATATCTCTCTCTCGCTCTTCGTTTAATTTTCGCAAAACAAAACCAATGCCCACACTTGTCTCGATGAATTCGTCCTCAATAGATAGATAGATATATAGATACAGATCGATAGAAAAGAAGAGAGTATAATAAGAGATAGGGGAGGGGGTGGGGAGAGAGAAATAAGGATAGAGAAATGTATCATCATGTATTGGATATTGATAAAAAAAAGAATAGAAGAAGGCCGGGAGGGAGAGAGAGAGAGGAGGAGGTATAGTAGTAGTAGTAGTAGTGGTAGTAGTAGTAGTAGTAGTAGTAGTAGTAGTAGTAGTAGTAGTATTAGTAGTAGTAGTAGTAGTAGTAGTAGTAGTAGTAGTAGTAGTAGTAGTAGTAGTAGTAGTAGTAGTAGTATTAGTAGTAGTAGTAGTAGTAGTGGTGGTAGTAGTAGTAGTAGTAGTAGTAGTAGTAGTAGTAGTAGTAGTAGTAGTAGTAGTAGTAGTAGTAGTAGTAGTAGTAGTCGTAGTAGTAGTAGTAGTAGTGTAGTAGTAGTAGTAGTAGTAGTAGTAGTAGTAGTAGTAGTAGTAGTAGTAGTAGTAGTAGTAGTAGGATGAGGAGGAGGAGGAGGAGGAGGAGGAGGAGGAGGAGGAGGAGGAGGAGGTGAAGGAGGAGGGGGTGAGAGGGAGAGATTGTGAGAGAGTATGAGAGAGAGCGAGAGAGAGAGCGAGCGAGAGAGAGAGAGAGAGAGAGAGAGAGAGAGAGAGAGAGAGAGAGAGAGAGATAATATTGTTGTTCAGATTCGTCTTATGTCCTTTGACAGTTGATTGAAACAACGTACCAGAATTATGTTTAAACTTAACATATAGATTGGTTGGTTACACGGCGAATTTAAGAATTGGAGAAATACGCGGAGTTTCAATTTTAGCCAACGTTTACTTATTTGCAGGGCTGGTGACCCGAATTTTTATGGTATCATTACTGTAATAGAAATAGCTACTCTCAAAACAAAGCAAAATATTGTCTGTTTGCAACCAGCCCATAATTGCGTTCGGTTAGGTTATCAGGCCTGTACTTATATAGTACACGCAGAATATTAAGCACATCTCACCCACCCCTCCTTTTTCCATACCAGTTCACACACACATAATGAAATACAAGACGTAGGTATATATCATTCCAAAAACATACAAATAATGCAAAATGTTTTCAGAAAAGAAAAATTTATATTTCGCATAAATAGCTTTCATAACAAAATATGATTTTTATAGTCACTGTGTAGATATAGTTATCTGCTGAAGAGGTAGCATAAATGCATAATCATGATTTTGTGGTATGTGTCAATTCATGGAAATTACGAATTAAAAAACAAAAGAATACAAAACAAAAAACAAAACAACAACAACCAAAAAAAAAAGGCAAAAAAAAAAAAGCGTGTAAATACATTAATGCTTTCAGTAAATTGAGAACCGGAATTTAAGATGGAGACTGGATTGGGCGGGTAAAAGCAGATTCTTTTTAAAAGTTAAGACAACACGCATTCATTGACTACCACATTATCAAATGAGTGTACCGCGAGGAATACAGACGAACATGTCCCAGTAAGACCGCAAAAAGTTTCTCCTCATTACTACTTTCGCTTTGTGTGTTTCTAAGACTGTCCTCCTTATTATCACTTACTTTGAACTTCGTCGACAATATGATTGGTTTACAAAACGAAAGTAGTTGGTTAACAAAACGAAAGTAGCAAAACTCATCAACGATGGACCACTTCCGATACGGGCATCGTGTCAACATAGTCAGGGAGGCTTATCGTGTTCACATGAATTGGGCGTCGGTAATTGGTTTCTTGTCAAGCTTTAACAAAGAGATAAATAGGTGGAACTTGAGAATAATTGTGGTGAAAGTAATTTTATAGTTATAGCAATGGGTTAAATAAATATAATAATAAAATAATATAAACAAATAGCAATGACAAAAACACAATCAGTCTCCATGATCTATGTTGCTGTGGAGTGTAAAATTTCTGGCAACAAATAATCATAATGTAGACAGATGGCGGTTGCTGGATTCAAAGGTTGGTGCAGGACATGGGTGTTGTGATGACCTATTGACGTTGTTGTTATCTAATTGTTGTTGTTGTTGTTGTTGTTGATGATGATGATGATGATGATGATGATGATGATGATGATGATGATGATGATGATGTTGATGGTAATGAAGATGATGATCATCATCATCATCATGATGCTCATGAGGATGATGATGATGATACCAATCATGTTGATGAGAATATTATGATGATGGTGATAGTAATTTGTCGTTATGGCTATAATTAGTGGTAATGTTAAAGTATGAATCGATTCACCATAGTGAAGAAAAATCAAAATTCTGCAACCCACTGACAAATTGCTATTTTTTAATTTTGTCCAAGTAATTCTTTACTTTCAATATCGATAGACATAATGAATCAATAATTCAAATATATAGATTTTCTATCTTATGTTTAAACGAGGATATGGCAGTAGTTGTGATTTATGATACACATATAATTTTGTAGTTGTGTTTGTCACATCTACTACTTATGGTGTAACCTTCTCAATTTCATAGGAATAAAGCCTTGATAAAATAGTTGAACTATTTTTAGGTGGAGTGGGTGAGAGAAAGAAAGAAAGATAGATAGATATATAGATAGATAGATAGATAGATAGATAGATAGAGAGAGAGAGAGAGAGAGAGAGAGAGAGAGAGAGAGAGAGGGGAGAGAGAATGGAGATACATTTATAGTGAAGGATAGAGATAAAGGGGGACAAAGAGAGAGAGAGAGAGAGAGAGAGAGAGAGATAGAGAGAGAGAGAGAAAAGGAGAGAGAGGGAGATAGAGAGAAGAGAGAGAGGGGGGTGTGTATGTGTGTGTGTGTTTGCATGTATAAGAGACACAGAGAGAGAGAGAGAGAGAGGGAGAGAGAGAGAGAGAGAGAGAGAGAGAGAGAGATGTTGGGGGGGGGGGGGGGTTAATACGTTGTCTGGATGAAAGACACCCCTGGTTTTCTTCTATTACGCCTTGTACTTTACGCAATTATACTATTATAGTCATGATATTGTTGTTAGGTAAGTCCCCGGGGGTAAAAAAATTCCACCAGCAGAATAGAACACTACACAACCACTTCAATTAATGAACTACTTCTCTCGATGGTTAAATTAGTTGATAACAACAGACAGGCATTGATAGTCGTTTTGTCACTTCAATCATAATCTTTCATGAGATAGCAAAGGAAGCCACGAATTATGATAAAAATAAGAATATAAATTTTACTTTTAAAAAACAAGGTATGCAAAAGGAATTGAAATAAATTAGGAAAAAAAAAACAAAACAAAAAACAAAAAGAAAAAAAAAGAAAAAAAAAAAAGAATGTTCAAAAGAGCATTCGCACGCTTCATAGTATTTACGAGTATTGTTGGCTTTCAACATCATTTCTATTATGAATTAGATAATAATATTTCGATATGACAAGATGTATAAACAAACATTGCAAAAAAAAAAAAAAAAAAAAAAAAAACAAATTGGCCAGAAAACTCATCCTTTTAATATCGGTGAATTAAAATGGCCCTCATCTTGTCAAAAACTCTCAAAGCTGGGGACTTCAAGGACCTGTCAATAATTCTCAAACCTGAAACTTCAAAGGTTGAGCGTTTTTTGACAAGATGAGGGCTATTTTAATCGATCGATGTTGGAAGGACAAGTTTTCTGACTAAATTTTTAAAATCTATTCTTTTTTTTTTTTCCGAGTACGGCAGGTAATATTGATAAAAACTGACGCCACGCTGTGATTCTCAATCATGTATTTTTTGGGTTTTTTTATTTTTTATTTTGCAGTTACGGTTCAATAGATTTGTTTACGCTCCAGCAACAACAACAACAACTTTAAAAAAAACCCGATTTAATAAATTATATTTGTTTAATAGAAAGAAAACAAAACGCACCTTGTTCAAACTACGACATTTCTCTCTACGATCGTTGATAATTCTAACCATTCAGAGAACATTTGAATAAAATCGTGAAGGACTTAGTTACTTAGAATTAGCAGTTATTAGATATATAGATTAATCGAGGCCTTTATTAGTTGAGTGTAACGTTGACATTTAAAACGTTTATCTTCACAATACTTACAATATTTGACAATTCTTGTGGGATCCGTTTTATTGTCATTATTTACCCGGGGAACATAATTTATAGTAAAGAGTGATAACAATACAGTAATTATTTAGATGAAATCAAAGAAAACATAAAATGGGGGAGAAATATTGAGATATCTATTGGTTGACGTGGCGTGACTGCATTCGTTTTGGATTCCAAACAAACAAGAGAAATTAATGGTTAACAGTGTCTCATCAATATAAAAACCGGTATAAAAATAATTAATACAAAAAGTAGCCCTTGTTGTAAAAAATATTGACGATAAAAGAGGACTTAATGCGGATAAAAAATGATTTAAAATGTAAACTTTACTAAATTTAATCATAAGTCAATTCTTTTTGGTTATTGTTTATCTATGATCTAAATATATCTATATTCAATTATAACTATCAATTTTTGTTTGTTTATATTTTTACGAGTTAAAAAATATATATTTTGGGTCGTTGTAAACCTCTTAAAGCAGATTTAGTGGATATTGCGCTATATAAATGCTCAAGTATCAACTTCAATCCGCTAAGAAAAGGAATAGGTGTATCAGTTGGTTACAAAATTTCCAGAAAATGTTATAATCGTAAGTGAGCTCGTTTTGTTTATTGAAAAATAAAAATTTCCAAATTGCTTGTCATGTAAATTATATTTTTAAAATTCCTATTTCATTCAATTTGGATTAAATCGTGTAACAAAGTACTATGATAAAATATTTACCGGCCGTGTATAATAACATTATTATCCTCATAACATGGGTTATCATTTTTGTGAACTATTTAGAAGGTGTGAATACAACGTCGGCAATCCTATTCTACTCCTCTGACAAGTAGCCTGGAAGTGTTTGATCAATTCCTCTCTTCAGATCGCGCTCTTTTCACGGGATCTTTTTCGCTGAGAGCAATGTTTTAACAACTTTATATACTTGCAACAATAACGTTATTTTTTCTATGCTGCACAGGTGTTGAAAAAGCGAGGGCTTAGAACGCCCTTAACCAGTTAACTTTGAAAAAAAAAAATAAAAACACGTATTTAAAAAAGATTTGCCCAGAAAACTCATCCTTCATATTATATCGATCGATTTAAAATTACCATCATCTTGACTCGAAGTCTCAAACTTGGAACCTTCGCGAGGTCCCAGGTTTGGGAGTTTTTGACAAGCTGAGGGTTGTTTAAATCGATTTATATTTGAAGGGCGAGTTTTCTGGCCCATTTTTAAAATACGTGTTTTATCCGGAGTTTGGCCGCTAACCGGTTACTAAGAGGGGCCGGGGAGCTTTATAGAAATATGATTAACTACGGCGTTTATTCATTTCACATAATAGGGCAACACAATCCCAAACTCTTTAAGAGAAGTCGTAAAAAATACCCAATTCGGGAATTCAATTAGACGCCCTTTTGCAGTTATCAATTATTTTCTTAAAGATGATAATTTCAGTGCTTTGTGATCAATGTAGCTTATTGATAACCTTTTATCTGTTGGAATGGCGTGTTTTATTTATTTTATCATTCTACAGTATTATGCTTGGAGTTGTTACTGTTCTGTGTTGGGAGTCCATAATAATCACCGAAGCATACAAAACAGTTTGAAAAAAATACTGAAATTATTTTTGTATTATAATGAATGCTATTATGCACGTGAATATCTGCAGGCATATATTATCATTATTATATTATTATATACTTTGTAATGCCTACTTGTCTGTGTTTTATATTTTACTTTTATATCACTACGTCTCACATAATCCATTTAAAGGTGAAAAGCATTCTTTTGGTAATTTCATTAAATCTGTATTTTAAAAAAATACTTTGTTCGTCTTTACGTCTGGTTTCTTACTTACCCCCCCCCCCTCTCTCTCTCTCTCTCTCTCTCTCTATCTCTCTCTCTCTCTCTCTCTCTCTCTCTCTCTCTCTTCTCTCTCAATCTCTCATTCCCTGACTGTTTCTCTTCCATTCTTTTACACAAACAATTGAAAACCAGCCTGCGTTTGTCTCTTTCTGGCAAAAAAAAAAATAAAAAAAAAAAAAAAAAATAAAAAAAAAATCGCGCCTCACATGAGTTATGTACCCTCCTACATTGCCAATGTTACGATTGGCTTGAAACATTTTGTAAACGCGTTTTGAGTACATTAAGTGGATATTGCTCAATATAAAAAAAAAGTTTTTGCTTTAGTCGTGCAACTTCCTGAAATCAAACGAAGTCAGTCTTGCAGTTTCATCACACATGAATTTCACACAAAAAATGCCATAGACATTCCTTAACATCTGAGACGTCAATCTACATAATTTAAGTTCGCTTTAATGATGTAAAGTATAACATATCTATATACATAGAAATCAACAAAATAGAAATGAAATACATAAAGCAATAGACAAATCACATTTCTCCTTTGGTTAGATACTTATCTAGATAGTTGAAGGTAATAAAAAGAGGCGATATATTATGCTGGTCATCTTCGTCCTTTTCGCGCATCATGAAGATGTAGAGTTCCAAAAACAGCATCACTTTTGCTGTTACCAGTAGACTACAAAGTAAGCCCGTCCAATACCTCACTCAAAGAGTTCAAGCAATAAACAATAATAATATCTGTCATATACTTATAGGAAAGCATACGTAGAATATTCTGGAACTATTATTTAATTAAACAGTTGACTGAAAACAAAAATGTGCACTTCCTGAGAACGGCGGGATATTCTAGTTGAATGAATAATCTTTCAAACAGTTCATCGACACCACCATTTACCTTAAGTAAGTGGAGAAAATGAAGGTGAACGAATCCTTCCGTGAATCCTTCCAGTAGACAATAATATAACATTAATCGGCTTCGTAATGGGCTCATATAGGCTTCATAAAAGAATAACAACATAAATAATTTACCATCGATTACAACACGTGTGACTGTTTTTATCTTTTAAAAAATAGTTTTGTATAATAATTTCCTTGTCGTACCCTACTATAATCTGTTGAAGATTGCAGTTTGTTATTTTATGGAGCAACACATTTATAATTTTTTTGAAGAAAATATAAGCTCCGTTTTATCTATTCACATCAGATTAGGACAATCTTTATACATTGAATTAGGGATAGTTTATAGAACTTCCAAGTGTTGGTGAAATTTATCTTTCTATAAACATCCTTTGTATCATATGAACATTGCGGTTTTTTTTGTTTTTCCCTTTAACTGTCCTCTGTGACAGAGAGCTCTTCATCCTCGTCGTCGGAAGTGCAGTGCTCGTCATCATCGTGGTCAATGTAAGTCATAAGGTCACTTCCGTCTTCACCTCTCCCAGCATCCCCTGGATGGGAACCGGAAGAGCCGCCATCTTCCTCTGCCTTCATGCGTTTGTGCTTGGTTCGACGGTTCTGGAACCACACTTTGACCTGTTTGGGACGAGAAAAATGATATCACTACGTTAGTTATTACAGGACAAATGGCATTTCAGTCTCTAGAGTCCCAAATCAAATATAAAAACTCGCCATATAAGCGTCATGTTGTGTTGCTGTTGGCTTGGAACCTTCAAAAGCCTTTTCTAAGCATTTAGATGTTATATTTCCAGATAAAAGTTCATGTGATGTTTAAAAAAAAGGTATATAACTTTGCATTAAAATATACATCGAATGGTACCAGAAATGAAATAAAGCAGCAAAGGAAATCACACGCGCTCGCAAGCAAACACATTTAAAAGCAAACATAGAAATCTTACATCTGGAAATTTGGACAGTCAAGTGATGTATCCATTACATGCCTTTTTTATTATTGGTTTATTTGTATTGTTTCTTTCATATTTCTCTCTCTCTCTCGCTCTTTTTTTATGTCATTCTTTTTGTTCTGATTTTTCTTCTTTAATGGTTGTTGTTGGGAGGTTGGGGGCGGGGGGCGGAGAAGAAGTGATTTTTATATTTTTTTGTAAGTAATTTTTGAAAGGGGAAATTAGCTGATCTAATAGCCACAATGATACATTATAAATGGACAGACTCCGATTGATTTTTAGAGGGACACCATATCTTAAACGGTGAGCATTGATAGGGGCGGTAATTACAAAGTTATCACAGAGGCATAAGGCGTGATTATCTCCCCTTGATAGAAACCAGACACGAAAGTGGAGATGGTTTATAGCCGCCATTAGGATCTTGTTTGTGGTGTAGTTATTTGATATCGTTGCTCCCATTGTGTGGGATGTGGTTGGATTGCATCCATTATCCAGGCAGCTTTGTGGATGAAGCATCAGAACGAATGCATGTCAAGATGATTGGATGGGAGGTGAGATGTTCCTTGAATTTAAGATTTTTTAAAAATCAAAAACAACAAACAAAGCAAAACAGATAAAACGAGGAAGAAAAAAGAATTTTCACGAATTACACTTTTTTTTTGTTTGTTAGTTGCAAGTTTGCTTGAAGATTAAAAAAAAAATACTTTTTGTATGGTCATTTGAGATTATTTTAGTAACTGTAAAAAAAAAAATATATATATAGCGTTGTTTATAATTTAATTTAGTTTCAAGTAGGAATTGCTTCAATTGCGTTTTTATATTATCCAACCTTTCAAATGAACATTGTAAAATACTGGAGTTGTATTGTTAAATCGCTCAAAGACACATTGTTTTCCTTGTGTAGAAACTTAAGTTTAAAGCTTGTGCCATAGAAGAAAAAAAATCTTTGTATCTTTAAATTTATGTTCAACTTTATATACAAATTATCATCATAATAGGGAAGAAAAGTCGTGTCGTCACACATACTACTTTTTTGGCTCCTAATTCCTTGGTAGTGTCTATGTAACCAATCCTTCGGAGGATGTTACGTATTGAATCATAAGGTGGCATGACAATTTTAGTAGGTGGAATGTGAAGACAGATTCTAAGAATTACGAGACATGAAAGAGCGAGGATGGATGGTCTTTATTGACGACCAGTATAGAAAATAGGATGCCATCAATCTGAAACCAGAAGATCATTTACACCGGATTCAGTACCCAGAAGAGTAATTTTACTCTTCCAGCAATGAGCTAAAAAAATAGTTGTTTTTTTTTTGTTGTTGTTGTTTTTTAAATTTTGTTATTTTGTTGTTTTTTTGACATCACGTTTTCTTCCCCACTGATGTCAGTTCTTCCTAGATGCTATTCTAAACGTCTTCTCCCATGGTGTTTATAATATAATATTTAACACAATTTACCCAGACACACACCAGCATAATTTCTCACTTTTGATATTCCCAATCGCAATCAGTCTCCAATTCTAAACTCATTTTTCTACAATTACTGACAAAGCATTTGTCAATGTCGGCATTAAAACGACGCCATTTTTGCGGTCGTCACGTGTCGCTAATGATGCAATTTGAGCTCTTTGATTGGTTCATTTCAACGTGTCGCTTCGTTGGGCATTCTCTACTCTAACTCCCTGAAGATTTCCTGGTGGCGCGGTGTTCTGACTACTTGAAAGATTCTTAAACGGCTGCAATGGTCCATATCGCTTGCGGGTAAAGACAACTGCAATTATATCTCTGTAGTTCTGTAGTTCTAAGAGCTTTTAACGAAGAAAAAGAACGAGTTTGAACACAAATGAATACGAGCATGAAGATGGTGCAGACGGTGGACGCTATGATAATGGAAAAAAGATTGCGATAGAAGAAGGGGACGGAGATGAAGAAGAAGAAGAAGAAGAAGGAGGAGGAGGAGGAGGAGGAGGAGGAGGAGGAGGAGGAGGAGGAGGAGGAGGAGGAGGAGGAGGAGGAGGAGGAAGAGGAGGGGGGTGAGAGTTGAAAGGAGGTTGAGGAAAACTTTAGGTTAAACCGATAAACAAATGCTTGGTGCCTACTCTAGTGGTAGGTTACGATAGTAAGATGCTTTCCGCTACATCTAATTTAACCCATCTAGTCACGGTACCAGGTGTACAGAAAGCAGGGATCACTAAGAAAATGTTAACTTTGAGAGGATTAAGCCTGGTTTTCGTTTGTGTCCAAAGCGAGCTGTATTCATTCATCTACTGAGACCCCTGGTTAGGATGGAAGAATACATTATAGAAAGAGAAGAATGAATGGGGAGGAGAATATTATGGGAAGAGTAGAAGATAAGTGGGTGGGTCAGTAATTGTGTGATATGTTGTGTGCCTTGAGGATGTTTAGACAAAGCTTTGGAAGAACGACGAGAATCAAAAACGATTGCAGGCTCTCTTGGGATCCTCTTGTCATGTTTCGGCAAATTTGAGTTGTTATTGATGCGCGGTGGTTTGATGGTGAGCATGATTGATGACTTGGATGGCTATACACTGTTGATTGTTGATGTGATTGACACGCGTGTGCCAAATCGAGATGAGAGTTACAGGATCTTTATCATTTGATGTTTCTTGAGAGATTGCGTGAAACGATCACAAATAGTTAAAAACACCACTAAAGTTTTCGTATCTTAAAACAAACAAACAGAGAAACAAGTTCACCTTTCGGATGCCCCCCGGTTTGATAGCATTTGTAAGTTAGCTTTTTGTTTGGTTATTTGTTTTTTTGTTTTTTTTAAATGTTGTTTTGAAGTTTAAATCCTTTTTTTTTTGTTTGTTTGTTTGTTTGTTTGTTTGTTTATTTGTTTTTGTTTCCCGAAGGGGGAATAATTGAAACATGACAAGTCTTTTTAGAGCCTGCAGTCAAGATGACTTTTTATGTAGCATTGATATAGAGGGCCCGTATGGTGAAAACAATGCAACTTCACTCATTTTCATATTTTAAAAGGCCCCTTTTTGTTTCATGATCACAATTTCGATGCAAGCATTTTGGAAGTAAAAGTCATCATCATTATTTACATGTTTGGGTTTTTATGAGGAAGATTATGATATCATTAAATCATGCTATGCTGTTCGAACAATGGTCGAGTTACTATAATGGTTTATCCCGCGCATAATTAAATCGTAAATTAGGTCAGGACAATTGTAATTTGATAGACTAATGATTATATGAGGAGTAATAAAACTTGGGAAAGAGGGGACATGTTATTTAATGTGAAAACCAGTATCATTACTAATAAGCACGATATAATATTGTTTAATTATAGGGGTTTTATAGCTCAGTTGATGGAGCACCCATCTCATGGGTATAGGGACTGGTTTCATCTCAGGTGAAACAAGGTGTTTACATTATTTATTTATTTATTCATTCATTTATTTTTCATCTATCTATCTATCTATCTATCTATCTATCTATCTATCTATCTATCTATCTATCTATCTATCTATCTATCTATCTATCTATCTATCTATCTATCTATCTATCTATCTATCTATCTATCTATCTATCTATCTATTTTTTTATTTATTTATTTATTCGTTCATTTATTTATTTACTATTTCTCTATCTACTAATCTTTTTATTAATTTGTCTACCTTATTTAACATTTTACTTATTTATTTTTTAATCTACTGATTTATTTCATATATATATATATATATATATATATATATATATATATATATATATATATATATATATATATATATATATATATATATATATATATATATATATATATATATATATATATATATTGGGGTCTTTTTTAATCCGAACCTTTGTCCATCCAGTAGTAAGTGGGTTATATGTATGTTTGGTCTGACTGAAAGTAGTTTGTGATACACATGCTCCTACCCTTAGCATGTCCTATTCAATGGTTACATGCAATTCTTAATATACATATTTCTATTTCAATCAGTGCCAGTGGTTGTCAGGAGTCACTTCAGTACTGACGCTCTTACAATATCATTCCCTTCCTAAATATAGGTACTCATTCACGCCTCACTCGAGTGGAATAATGTGTTTTAACTGCTTTGCCCAAGGACACACGTCTGGACCAGAAGATTTTCAACTATAACGGTTATCTATCCGCTACTGGCCAGGCTAAAGAATGTTACTGGCGGTATTGAAACCAGGGCAAACTCCGGTTCCGTGATGATGATGATGATGATGATGATGATGATGATGATGATGATGATGATGATGATGATGATGATGATGATAATGAAAATGATGATGAGGGTGATGAAGAATATGATGATGTTGTTGTTGATGATGATGATGATGATGATGATGATGATGATGATGATGATGATGATGATGATGATGATAATTATGATGATGATGATAAAATGGTGATTATAAGGATATGGAGGTGTTGGAGGGGGAGGAGGAAAAGGAGGTATGAGGAAGGGATTGTGCAGATGTACTGATGATACAACAACAACGACAGTAATACCTTGAAATAATTTGCGTTGTATTTTACATTGTATTGCTTTATAAAATGCTGTGGGTCTCAGTTTAACTCGCTTTCACTAATACTAAATGCATAAAGGAATGCATTAGGTGACAATGTTAACAGATAATTAATACTGGTAACACGGTTATGTTACATCATTATTTCATTAACATTCTTTTTACGATTCTGATATAGCATTTGGTGCCAACAAAAAAGAAAACAAAAAACAAACAAAAATACCAACCCCTCTCCCCACCCCAAATAGAGTAAAAAAGAAAAATACACCTTTATATTCTCATTATTCATTTTTCCTTACCTTCCGTTTTACAAATTTATAATTTTGCTATTATTTTTTTTTTCTTCTAAACGGAGAGAGCTATAAATTGACTTAATTCTTTGGGTCTTGCATCAATCAATTCATTATGGTAATTAGGTGTCTCGTTCCATGCTTAATGCGGGTTAATATGTTACATTTGCCGGTAGGGTTTCAAAATTAAATTCAATGAATAGGGGTGAACACCCGTGCTAATAGGCAAAGTATCCTTCTTAAAGTTGAAATGTTGTTATCTCATACGAATTTGTGTTAATTTAAGAAGAGAAATAACGATGATTGTTCTCCCTACCCCCCCCCCCCCTTCTCTCTCTCTCTCTCTCTCTCTCTCTCTCTCTCTCTCTCTTTTTTTTTTTTCTTTCTTCTCACTGTCTATTTTACCTATCTATCTATCTATCTATCTATCTATCTATCTATCTATCTATCTATCTATCTATCTATCTATCTATCTATCTATCTATCTATCTATCTATCTATCTATCAATCTATATATATATAAGAATATAAAAAGAATTTAGAGCGAGATAGATATATAGACAGATAAATAGATAGATAGATAGATAGATAGATAGATAGATAGATAGATAGATAGATAGATAGATAGAGAGAGAGAGAGACTGAGAGATATCCCTTTCTCTCTCAGTCTTTCTCTCTCTCTCTCTCTCTCTCTCTCTCTATCTATCTATCTACCTATCTATCTATCTATATATCTCTCTGTTTATCTATCTATCTCGCTCTAAATTCTTTTTTGGAAGTCTCAGATAGAGATAGAGAAATAAACACCAATTGTATGCTTAGGAATTGTAAAAAAATAAAATAAATGTAAAACGGACAGGATTTGAGTCTTAAGAAACCCATTCTAATTATGTTTTAACACAACCATGATAATAGTGGCAGCTATTTCATCTCTTTAATGGTATCAATTCATTGGGTTCTCACACCCACAACACTGGAAATAAATTGCTGCCCTTTGCTGAAGAGGTCAAATGCTAAAGGTTGACGTATAATGTTAATAAAGGGAGGGGGTGAATGAGGTAGGTGGTGGTGGTGGTGGTGGTGGGAGGAGGATGATAAAGACAGTTAGACGAAAAATTAATGGAACCCTGAGATACTGCCAGACAACCGAAACGGTGCCCTGCAGGCTGATAGCCCAGGGGCAGAACCTCTTTGATGGAGATCAAAACCTTTCACGGAATCTGCTCCAGTCTCGATTGTCTGTTACTGGGCGTAGTGATAGCTTGTCATTACTAAAAGCAGAACACAGGGTGTATGATAACTGGAAGAGCGGGGATGACAACGAGTTAAGGGCGTGTGTTAGCGTGTGCGCGTGCCTTATGAGTAAGCAGTGTGGGCAATGTGGTCTGTTTCTTTCTATTTCTATCTCACCACTCGCATGTTTTATCTGGTAAATTATAGGCTTCTCTGGTTCAACCTACGTCTATTATGTATGAAGTACTCTTTCGACCCTTTATTTTCAGTTATATTTACCTCCCCGTCCAAACACACACACACACACACACACACACACACATACATACATACACACACACACACACACACACACACACACAACTATATTGCAACCATCAAGATATCATATCCGGGTACTGACGATGCTCAACAATGGTTGATTTTGTTACAAGAGGAGATTCCGTATATCTGAGCAACAGCCACGCCAGATATTATGTCGTGTTCATTCTAATCATTTGTGAAAAAAATAGTCTTCAGAAATCATCCAAATGTGAAAAAAAAAACAAAAAAAAAAAACAAACCTGTCATCAATGAAAAAATTGATTATATTTATGACTATTCTTTGACATTATGGCATTTAAAATACGTGCATAAGTTTAAAGCAAAAAAAAAAAAACCACAAGATTGTTAAAACAAAGAAGAGCACATCCACTATAAATCATCCTTTTGGGATGGTCTGTTTTCGCATTGAAAACAGGCAACGTGAGTACCTCTACATGCTCACGAATTGAGATAATTGATAATGATGGGTTTCTGTGTCTGTTTCTGGTAGGATTAAAGTGTAGGCAATTATAACATATTACATTGGCCGTAAAGTGGCAAATTTTTTGGGTTTTTTGTTTTGTTTTGGTTTTTAAGCCCTGATAATGTTGTATTTGGCAAAGGCCGTACATTAAACAGAGAAAATAATCTATTAAATTTAAAGCAAAAATAGACCCAGCTTAAAAACAACAAAAACAACAACAACAACAACAACAAAAAAAAGATAGCACAATTTTTGAGTTGTTTTAAAACCAAACGACTGCTCACTTATAGAAGTATAGAAAGCTTGCTGTGGGCAACGATCATGCATATT
>NC_088361.1:39762684-39772401 GCF_034508935.2 Berghia stephanieae
ACAGCGAACACTGAGGGCATCATGTAAAAAGGAATTGTCATTAAAAACGATGAACACCATGAATCATGGAGCTTCTCCCAGATTATGAAAATACTAATGAAAAGGTAAAGATGGAAAGGCTTTGGATGGGAACAGCACAGATAATGGATGTTTCGGGTATAAATCCCTTCGTCAGCAAAACAATAAAGAATGGAACGTTTAAAACAAATAACACAAAATGTTGTAGTATTTTCACGATCCCAGGCTTTAGGCACCCCCCCCCCCCTCAACCGCTCCCAGATTCTATAGCGCTGGAGATAAGTAACATCTGTATTTGTTGGTCTTCTAACAAAGCTGCTCATTATTTTTTCCCCTCTTTTATTTTGTTCTCAATTGGTGTGTTATGACACTTTTAAAAATCAATTTTGTTTTAAAAGCATAACAACATTGTTAAAAGACACCGTGATCGTTCACTGCATGAAACTATTATAGAATCAATAACAATAGTATGTATAGTGGGGATCTGTCGAAAAAGACGATAACTACTATTTTAATGATATGATGTTAAGGGGTGTATACTTTATGATAACAATACTTAATTGATACAGCTAATTTTTCACAACATTTGCTCCTTTCTAAGTCTCTATAATATAATGTTTCTATATATAATGTTTTACGAGTAATACCAACAATGCCGAGTAAGAACAGAAAACGCGGCTACTTGACATCAAAAGTAGAGTTGTTATTTTTATCTATATGAAATATTTTTATCACGTGACTTTTTCAATATAAAGAATTATTTTTTTTAGATATTTGTTTTATCTATTGATTTTTCATTAAAAAAAAAAAGAAAGTGGAGTTCATGTACTGGTTTCGTTTTAAAAGTGAACTCTCACACAAACATCAACATTATCATTTATTCCTACATGGCATAGATTATAATGCTTTAATGTGCCATTTTAATGGATGGGATTGAAAAACAAAGTAGGTAGTCATTTTCTAAATAGTCTTTGACTGAAAAATTTAATTCGCTTCTTCATCTCAATGTAAAAGTAACACCAAATG
Source organism: Berghia stephanieae (assembly GCF_034508935.2). NCBI lineage: Eukaryota > Metazoa > Mollusca > Gastropoda > Nudibranchia > Aeolidiidae > Berghia > Berghia stephanieae. The sequence continues at coordinate 39,763,729 of NC_088361.1, forward strand.
ACTTTTCGCGATCCTACTTGCCGAAAAAAGAGTCTTTGACTGAAAATTTAATTCGCTTCTTCATCTCAATGTAAAAGTAACACCAAATGACTTTTCGCGATCCTACTTGCCGAAAAAATAGTCTTTGACTGAAAAATTTAATTGGCTTCTTCATCTCAATGTAAAAGTAACACCAAATGACTTTTCGCGATCCTACTTGCCGAAACAAAAGACGTACCAAATACTTTTCTGTCGTCTTTCTGGATTTTAAGTGACGTTTTATTGTTTTTATTGTTTTTGTTATTGGCTGAAGAGTGCTTTTGCGCCTAAAACGTTCCGCGTTTCGTTCTGTAGTCTGTCTGGATGTCAAGCGACGTTTTTATTAGTGTCTTATTGTTTTTGTTATTGGCTGAAGAATGGTTTTGCGCCTATAACGTTCCGCGTTTCGTTCTGTAGTCTGTCTGGATGTCAAGCGACGTTTTTATTAGTGTCTTATTGTTTTTGTTATTGGCTGAAGAGTGGTTTTGCTCCCGAAACGCTCCGCGTTTTGGTATTTTGCTAAAAAAAAATTCTAACTTTACGTGAGTTACGATTATAGACACTCTTAGGTCTTAATATGTGATCTGCCGTCTCAAAGCGTTATTGTATATATGGGAATGAACTAGGTGATTGAAATGGATTTTTAAAAGCCAAAAATAATATGTAATCAGGGGATGATATTCTGACTCGATTTGATGGAGAATTAATACAATTTCCTTCTACATCGCCAGAAAAAAAATCGTATTTATTATAATTTTATTGACAAATAACGAGCAGGCGCCGATGTAAGATAAAGATCTGAAAAAGTGTGTATGAAAAAGTGCCAGACAAAGCAAGAAAGAAATACCCCCCCCCCCCCCCTCCACCCGCCAAAAAAAAAAAGCAAACAAAAAAAAAAAACACAAAAAAACAACAAACAAACAAACAAACAAACAAACAAACAAACAAAAAACCTACAATAGTTAGCTTGCCTCGTGTAGGAATCGAACCTCAGACCGGTAATCGGGGCATAATAAAAAAAATGTGAGCTTTTATATAGAGTAATATCCACTAAAGGTGCTCAAATCGCATTACAAGGGGTACCTGGCCAACAACAAAATTTAACATTTTATAGGACGGGACATGACACCTGTTAGGCGATATTACAATTTTTTTCCAACAGAACCAATTCCGTTAACGGTCAGGTATTCATTTTACACCCCGAGTACGGTGAGAGAATGTGAGTAAAAAGCCTTTTCCAAGGACTCAACTATGCGCCGAGCGAGACTCGAACCCATGATCTTCCGATCCGAAAGCGAGTGTCATACCACAAGACCACATCGCCGCACTGTTTTTAAACGATAGATCACATAATATTATTGTTGTTATCACTTTTCTGATTTAAAAAAAAAATATTGAATGAAGTAACCATTCATACCTGTGTTTCTGTAAGCTGTAACTTGGCAGCTAGTGACTTTCTCTCCTGCCCTACGACGTAGTGGTTTTTCTCAAAGGCTTGTTCCAGTTGAAGAAGTTGGTTCGGGGAAAAGGCTGTTCGATTCCTCTTTGGTTTGCGATAGGGGTGGAATAGGAGACCTGGAGGAGGGCCCACTGTGATGAATGGAGAAAAAAAAAAGTATAATTTTTAAAAGGCGACTTGGAAGACGAGGATTTGGTAGAAAAAAAAATAGAAAAGGAGAGTGAAGTGAAAGAAAGAGGGAAAAGAATAATAATCATATTATTACCATTGTTTTATAGTTGGTGCTGTTTTGTTCTTTTTTGTTGTTGTTGTTGTTGGTGGTGGTGCAGTTGTTATTGATGATGATGATGATGATGATGATGATATATGATCATGAGGAGGAGGAGGAGGTGGAGGATGCGGATGATGATGTCGGATGGTGTGATGTGGTTGTGTTGATTTGCTGTATGTTATTGCAAAAATAAAAACGATGAAAAATGAATTATGACCGTGAGAGAGGATGTTAGAATTTTTTTAAAGCAATCACATGTTGTCATTTTGGCCTAATATTAGCCAATACATTTGTTAAAATGCTAATGTTTTTTATAACGTGAAAACTACATAAACCTTAACAAAATTGAATAATGGCATTTAATTTTATTTATAACCCATCGAATCATTGAATAAGGACACGTACCATTTTTAAAAACAAAGTGACAACTTTTAGTTTTAAAAATACATAGAACCCTATTACTAAAATTTCAAACTTCAAAATGGCAAAACAAAATGTCATATCTAACACGGCCTACATTATTATATAATTCCATTTTTGTTTTTTGTTTTTTGTTTTTTTTTTGTATTGTTTGCAAAGATGATTTATTTTGACATTTATGTTTTACTCCAAGCACGGAAATGAAATTCTTTTTGATTTTAAAGTTAAATGGATTTGAAAACCATTTTAAAATTATACTTATGAGCCCATTATGTGTTGATTTATGTGAAATAGTTATTCACTTTTTACATTTCCTACATTTTAAACTTAAAGCATTAAAATGACTCGGAGTAAGTAAAGTGTATTTCAAATCAATTTAAACATTCGCCACGAGTACACTTTTCGAGTCATAAACCATTATCGATACTGGCATCGTCTTCATTGTGATAAAACTCCGATGCAATTATCGGTAATATCGATAATAAGTGGCTCTACCGGTAAGTGCTGCTTCCATTTAAGAGATGTCAAACTATCTTAATGTTGTAATTTTGCTTCTATGCATTAGAATATTATTTACTTTCAGAAAATGCATCAATAAGTCTCAATCTGGAGCTGTACAGTTACCGTTTATTTTGATAAGAGAATAATATTCAAGATTTTGAGATGACATTTCTCCCCTTTCCTTTTATCCCCTGGGGCAGGAAATGGCAGCAAATCTGTCTAGGCGAAACGAGAGCGATTAGGGTCGGGATGGCGCTGTTACTGTAATCGCTTTAGACGGCTGGGGAATCGATTTTTTTTTTTTTTTTAGTCACATCGGATCTTCCTTATTGACGTTATTTAAACTTCGGTTGGACGTTGGGTGTGATTTAACCTGTGCTTACTTGGATCGAATGGGCGGGGGGGGGGGGGGGGGGCGGGAATCAGGGGGGGGGGGTGTATGTGGGGAGGGTGGGGGGTGATTTGACGAGATGGGCTTATTTTAGAGGATAGATAGATAGATAGATAGATAGATAGATAGATAGATAGATAGATAGATAGATAGATAGATAGATAGATAGATAGATAGATAGATAGATAGATAGATAGATAGATAGATAGATAGATAAAGATAGATAGACAGATAGATAGAAATATAGATAGATAGACAGATATATATAGATAGAACGGGTAGTAAAAAACAACAAAAACCCGGTATTATTACATTGTATCAGTAAAGTAACATGACTGTATCGTCTTATAAGTTTAATGCTATGAAATGAAATGAACCCAAAAAGTAATCGGCTCGCTTTTTATTGCGAAAAGGCGAAAAGCAGACAAAACTACTCGCTACATTCTGGCATCGGAAGCTCAACTGAACAATGTTTTGACCTGAAACAAAGTCAAGCACTACCGACTTTGGTCAGTAATCAGATAGGTGAAAGTGGGCGCAAAACCTTTGGCGTTGACTTGTATCCTTGGGAAAGACACTTTATAATATACATACCCCAATCAACAGAGGTGTGAGTTAGTACCTTGTTACAGGCAGTAACAGAAATTAAGAGCGCTAACACAATAAGGACGCCTAGCGTGACAGGTACTGTATGGAATTGAAATATTATTGCTGGTGAAATAAATGAAGCGTCGTAAAGTGCATTGAGAAAGGTAAATCAATGAAAATGCGCTTTATTTTCAAATGCTCACATTCTATTTAGATAGGTCGCTCTTTTCTACCGCACAGAATTTGTTTGTTTGTTTGTTTTTGTTTTTTTTTTGTTTTTTTTTTTTGTTTGTTTTTTTTGCTGTGTCTAATACATAAGAAACAGTTATCCACCAGTACTGGGTAAAGGAAATTTCGTAAAAAAAAAAAAAAAAATTAATTAAAAGAAAAACTTCCAACGTAAGAAAAAAAAACTTGAGCTTTTATATAGCGCAATATCCACTAATCGTGCTCAAAGCACTTTACAAAGGGTCCCTGACCAACAGCAGCACGTAACAAGTATAACGAGACATGACGCCTGTTAGGCGATATTAAAGTTTGTTTTTTTCGGACAGAGACAACGCTGTAAACGGCCAGCTAGGTACTCATTTTACACATGAGTACAGTGAGAGAATGTCAGTAAAGAGCCTTTTCCAAGGACTCAACTGGACGCCGAGCGAGGCTCGAACCCAGGACCTTGCTCCGATCCGAAAGCGAGTGTCATACCACTCGATTACATTATAGTCGCACAACGTAACAAGAATCGAACCAAGATTGGTAACGTGTGAACCAAGTCAGTGATCTACCATTTAATTTATTGACCTGCAAAGTTAAAACGTAACAATTCTTATAACCAGTTTGACTTATTGAACGTATGAGCAATTTTCAAACATACAAGAGCAACACCAACAAAAATAAAGAGTTAAAAAAACAGTATTCTGGGTACGATGTCAGTTTTGCTGTAAGTACTATCATTACAAAAGTACACTCTAACATCCACACTGTGTCATCAAAACAATTTTCAAGCATTAACAGCTACTCTGAGCTATACTTTGCATTGAGCGTTATTTTACTTTTCAAAAACATGAGATAATATCAGAGAACATTTTTTTTAAAGTCATAAATGTATGATTATTTTTTTAAGTCAAAAAAAGAAATATAAGCTCGTGGCATTGCAGACAGGAGGGAGGGCAAATTATCTGACACTTTGCTAATACCGCATCCATGCAAATGTCTTTCATGCTCGGAAAATGGCTTTTTAAGGTAAAACATCTTCCAAATGACTTAATAACGCATTATTAACGTGGCAATGGGCCCCATTATTCTTGTTACTGGAAATATTTGCTTTCGATTTTCAATTATTGCTTGTGACTTGTTTATTCCATTAGCAGAGAGTTATGGTTCTTAATTTTCCATTATTCGTTAATATTACCGCTCTCTCATTCACCCTGCTAAATTATTTCTAAATCTTTTCTTTCCTTACATCTCTCCGAAAATTCATTCATTCGTTCGTTCATTCATTCATTCATTCATTCATTTATTCAATTGTTTATTCATTCATTTGCTTATTGATTGATTCATTCAAGAAATGTATCTACGTTATTGTTTGTTGGCGGATATTTTCTTATTCTCTCCACTCCCCCCCCCCCTCTCTCTCTCTCTCTCTCTCTCTCTCTCTCTCTCTCTCTCTCTCTCTCTCTTGTAAATGCTTGTGATTTTATCTTGACGAGTTATACGCTCGAGAAAATTTTGACATAATATTATGTCATATTTTCTATTAAAAATCAATAAATAAAAAAAGGTTGTGGGATGAGAAACGCAATGAAAATAAAAATAAAGAGAGAGAGAGTGAGAGAGTGAGAGAGAGAGAGAGAGAGAGAGAGAGAGAGAGAGAGAGAGAGAGAGAGAGAGAGAGAGTGGTTGAAGCCTTACTTGGATATCGATGGTGCATGAAACCTGGATACCGTGCTGCCAAGAGGGGATGTGTGGGATGGGGAGGGAGATCACGTGGGAAAAATGGGCTCATGGGAAGTGGGGAGAACTGTGGACCTCCAATGCTCATACCGAGGGGGCCCGCCGCCGCAGCAGGGGACCCACCCAAACTGTTTATTGACGCCAACGTCCGGTTACAGACCCGCAATGGCGGATAAACTCCGTTTGAGTCCAAATTTCCAGCGTGAAACCCGCCCAGTAAATGTTTAAATTCTTCACCACTCCAAGCACTTATTCTGTTTTCTGTCTCTTGAGGGGACACGCATTTTTCGACCATTGGGCTCGGAGGAGTGTGTGATGGAGATGATGAGGAGGAATTTTTTACAGGTGGAAATGAAGAAGGGGTGAAGTTTCTGTTCCCATCAACGCCCTCCGATCTTCTGTGATGATGAAGTTCTCGCTCTCTCGCGAGTTCGGCCTTTTCTTTGAGTTCACGAATATCTCTGAGTTCTCTCTCCCTCTCTCTCATTGACTCTATAACCATTTCTCTCTCCCTTGCCTCTTTTTCCCTGAAAATTTCGATCTCCCTCTCGCGAGCCGCTCGTGTTTCTTTGTCTCTCAAGTTTCTAAGATTTTCTGCTCTTTCTCTCATGAGTTCGTGTTCTCTTCGCATGAATGACTCCCTCTCCCTCTCACTTTCTCGCATGATATGTGAACTTGTCTCCCGCTCTGAGAGATGATGTTTGTTATTATTTTCGTTTATATTTTGCAAATCTTTTGGATGAAGTGTTAGAGGTAAAGGTCGTGAAGGAGATGTTGCCGGAGAGGATATTGATATCGGAGATGGGATTGATTTGGTTGATGGTATTGGTGATATGGCTAAACTCGGAGACGTTGCAAACAGCTGGGAATGGTGATGATTATGATGATGATGGTGATGCTGAGATTGTTGCTGTTGGTGCAGCTGTGTTGACGGTAGTCGAGGTGATGGCGGTGGTGAGTCATCTGCCTTCCCGATGAGGGATTCTATGGAGAAACCATGTCTTTTGGGCAGGGAGGATGTCGGAGTGGTTGCGGCCATGACTGCTACTGCTGCAGTCATCTTGTGCTCAAAAGCTGGGCACGTGATCGAAAATTTGTTGATGATGACGATTTTGTTAGATGTATTTTGGTGTTTTTTCTATTTGTCGTTCACAAAAAGATATAAGACCGTTGGTGAATTGTATCGATGAGGTCATAGACAATGTTGTTGAGGACCTTCAGTCGAATATTATTTTTCGATATTCTGAAATGAAAGATTATGAAATTCTATTAAGATAGTGCAACATATGTATATTATATCTCAAAAATTGAGAAAAATTAGTTATATTGAATTTATGTTAATTAATCTGCTATGATAATAAAGAGCTAATTGGCTTCTAATGCTCATCAAAGTTTAGATTCTAAATCCGTTTTGACGAGGTGTAATCTAATTTTCAATCATTATCACACAAAAATGCAATACCACCTCACAGGCGCCATGTCTCGTCTTATATGTTGAGCGTTGCTGGTGGCGTGAGACCTCTCTTGTGTGCACATAATCTAGTGGATAATGTACTGAACAAGTGTGTATTCTTGTATTTTTCTTTCTTGCTTTATCTGAGCTCGACTGATTTTTTGGGATGTCTTTTTTTCTTGTATTTTACTTTCTTGCTTTGTCTGGCACATTTCATACACACTTGTTCAGTTCTTTATCTTACACCGGTGCCTGCCCCTTAATTTGATATAATCTAGTGGATAATGCAAAGCTCAAGTTTTTGTGCATTTTTATTCTTTTTCTTCAATCATAAAGGAAAAAAAGTATATACTACATCTGCAGGGTTGTTTTGTTTTTTGTTTTTTGTTGTTTTGTTTTTTTTTTCAAATCAAGCTGACAATAAATTATTCTATTTCTATCCTTATCAAAAGAAGCGATATAAGTAAATTGTAAATTAAATCGTTTGAGTTAAATCACGTGTAATTAAAGCTGTAATATGAGCACATCACACAATTTAAAATGCGTTTAAGGGCCCATTTGGTCTTATTGTGAATTAGATAGTATTGATATCCCACCCGTGATTACATGCAAATGAGAGAGGCTGTTGTGATATTTATTTGAACATAGATTAGTAAAGCTAGGGGCCCGAGATGCCGAAATCCTAGTAAAATTGAAATGGAAGCCCTGAATCATTAGATAAAAGGGAAACTCCTGCCAGCTGTCTGATGCAACGAATTGGAGGAATATTAACAATACTTTGATCTTTGGTATCAGGTATGCTTTTAAAGGCATGTTTGTTTGTTTTGTTTTTTCCCCCTATCATTTCTTTTTATTCACTTTCCCACCCACACCCTCTGTGTGTCATCTATCTATCTATCTATTTATCTATCTATCTATCTATCTATCTATCTATCTATCCATCTATCTATCTATCTATCTAAACTATCTATCTATCTATCTATCTATCTATCATTCTATCTATCCTTCTGTCTGTCTATCTATCTATCCTTCTATCTATCTATCTATCTATTTTATCTATCCCTTCTATCTATTATCTATCTTTTCTATCTATCTATTATATATCCATCCTTCCATCTCTCTCTCTCTTCTCTATCTATCTCTCTCTCTCTTCTCTCTCTCTCTCTCTCTCTCTCTCTCTCTCTCGTTTCATTTCTTCTTCTTCTTCTTTCTTTATGCGTCTCTTTATCATATAATAGTCTATTTTTTCTAGTGGAATTAATTATACAGTTTAACCATTCGTTTTGTGTTTTTTTTTGGTTTCGAAATAACAGCTAACTGTACCCAGTTGTGATTGGGCGAATAGAGAGAATCCTTTCGGATAACTCAACGATCATTCCTCTTTTGTCTGATTTATTATAGGTCTATATTTGTTTAATAACAATTATTTATTCATTTATTTATATATCTATTTTTAGTTATTGATTGATTTATTGATTTATTGATTTATTTACTTATAGATTAATGTATTTACTTATTTATTCAATTATTATTAATTGTCTGTTTTTTATTTTTATTTACCAGTTAGTTGATCCAAGTTGTGATCGAGCGAATAGACCATGCAGTTATATTAAGATTAG
>NC_088361.1:39772501-39782501 GCF_034508935.2 Berghia stephanieae
AAATATTTTTTCTCATTTTTTCTTATACTTCTCAATTTAATATTCAATCGTTGGCCTCTTTCTCACCCCGTGGATTGCGATGGTTGATTATAATATTATATGCCCATTGTCTTTAAACAATATTAAGTCGAAATAAAGACGTAATAGAAAAGCAAAATGAATACATTTTAAAAAATTGATACATTCTGATCATAAACTTTACAAGCGTTTCATTTTTTAAAAAAAGAAAGAAAAAGAAAAAAGAAATACTATTGGTATCAACCAAATTAGCCATAACTACAGACTACTCGTTCGAGGTGGTCTGTTTCTTAATTAATATGGAGCCGCTTCTGGTATTTTATTTGGTTTTATGTCGTAAAAGATGAACTACAGATTATGATGACAATACGACACGACACAATAATGATGATGATGATGATGATGATGATGATGATGATGATGATGATGACGACGACGACGATAATAATGATATAATAATAATAAAATAATAATAATAATAATAATAATATAATAATAATAATAATAATAATAATAATAATAAAAAAATATACTACTATTATCACTACTACGACTGCTGCTACTACTACTACTGCTACTACTACTTATACTATATACTATACTACTACTACTATACTACTATACTATTAATAATAATAATAATAATAATAATAATAATAATAATATAATTATTATTATTATTATTATTATTATTATTATTATTATTATTATTATTATTATTATTATTATTATTATAGTAAAATTAATAAATAATAAAACTAATAATAATAATAATAATAATAATAATAATAATAATAATAATAATAATAATAATAATAATAATAATAATAATAATAATAATAATAATAATAATGATAAATAATAATATAATAATAATAATAATAATAATAATAATAATAATAATGATAAATAATAATAATGATAATAATAATAATAATAATAATAATAATAATAATAATAATAATATAATAATGATAAATAATAATAATAATAATAATAAATAATAATAATAATAATAATAATAATAATAATAATAATAATAATAATAATAATAATAATAATAATAATAATAATAAATAATAATAATAATAATAATAATGATAAATAATAATAATAATAATAATAATAATAATAATATAATAATAATAATAATAATAATAATAATAATAATAATAATAATAATAATAATAAAAATAATAATAATAATAATAATAATAATAATAATAATAATAATAATAATAATAATAACAATAAACAAAATAATATTCAGTTACGTAAATTAATTAATGAAAATATGATATGTAGATAAATGAATTGATTTTTTACAAATCAATTGATCAATAATAATTTGATCATCAAATGAATGAACAATTGAATCGGTAAATAAATAGAAAAATAAATAAATAATTAAATAGATGAATAAATGAGTAAATAAATAAATGATTGAAATATACACATAAATAGGTAAACAGATAAATGATTGAATAATGAAATAAATAATTAAAGAAATAAACAAATTAATTAATAAATAAATAGATTAATAAATGAATGAGTAAAAATGAATAAATGATAGAAGTAAACAGATAAATAGGTAATTAAGTAAATGATGAATGAAAAAATAAACAAATAAACGAAAAAATAAATAAATAAATACATTAATTAATTAATTAATTAATTAATTAATTAATTAATTAATTAATTAATTAATTAATTAATTAATTAATTAATTAATTAATTCAACTGTCATATAAAAGCCTATAGGATATTGTAGAAAATAGTTTCATTCATTTGAAATAGAAATTTTGTTAAAATATTTATAATATAACAAGTTTAACTTAATTTTCTGAGTTACTTTGTGGCAGGAAAAGAAAACTTACAATATAAAAGTTTTGAATTTTAAAAATAGTTTCAGATATTCTGATCTGATCACTTTGTCACAGTCATGGGTTTTAATGTAATCATCGACGAATTTTGAAGAGAAATAGCGTGTTAATTTCAGAAAGGATGAAATCTTTTAAAAAATTAGAGCAACTCATCTTGTCTTCTAAAAGGCTAATTAGAATGATACAAAATTATATCCATTGAATGTCTTATACATGACATGATATTGAAACAATCTTAATAAATTACATATGTTGTTAATTATGACAAATATTGAATTATTGGGATCTTAATCCTCAACTGTTCAGATTATTTTTGGTGGAGTAGATAATGAGTTCCCTATATGACCATGTCAATCATGTAGTATTCGTTTAAAAAATGATATTATAAGTCTACCCTTTGATGTCTACAGTCACATAATATTCGTTTTCTACGGTCACTCATGACTAAACGATTTCAGATGTCCGTCCATCACCATAATATTTCAAACTTTTGTTCTCATGAGTTCTAAAGGAATGAAATTCTTTGTCGATCATTTTTTTTAAATTTGATCAAAAGAACTATCGTGTTTAATTTTTAAAAATTGCGTTTTGCTTTTTTCAAAATCAATGCTATTCCAAATTGTGAACTAAATAATTTTGTCTAAATTTAGTTCTGCATCTCGAAATATATATTTTGAATGCACGTCTTGTAAAAGTAAAAGGAGAGAGTGTAAAAAATGACTCTTGGATCCACATAAATCCTAATGTGAATGAATAAATTTAAATAACAGAATTAATTCCTCACGAACTCTTCTATAATAATATAAAATAATCATTTTTAAAGCAAAAATGCGTTGTTGTTTTTTTCGACAATATTTACCATGTACATTTTTATACTTGGCATATTCATTCAATATTTCATCATCGTTTTCTTTTTGTTTTGTTTTTGTTTTTTGTTTGTTTGTTTTTGTTGTTATTTTTTGCTTTGGTTTTTGTTTATTTTTCGTTGCTTTTTTTCTTTCTTTTTCTTTTACCATTCTCATAAATATAGTTTCATGTAGTTATCGGTTGAATGAATTGTCATGCCTCACGGAAGTTCCATTGTTGAGAGTTTTTGACAAGATAAGGGGTCATTTTAACCGATCGATATCTGAAGGACGTGTTTTCTGGCCAAAATTTCAAATACAAGCTTTTTCATGCTAAGGCAGTACATAGTGCTATTTGACTGTTGAGCCCAAAGAATTGTATAATAGTTTTTTCTTTGTTCAAGTAATTTACTTAATTGATTTGACTTGCCTATTCATCTTATTTTGTGTATGGGTGAGAGAGTGAGAGAGAGAGAGAGAGAGAGAGAGAGAGAGAGAGAGAGAGAGAGAGAGAGAGATAGATAGAGATAGATAGATAGAGAGAGAGATAGAGATAGATAGATAGATGGATAGAGAGAGAGAGAGAGAGAGAGAGAGAGAGAGATAGAGAGAGAGGAGTTGTATGTGTGTATGTTTGTCTATGTCTGTATAAGACGTTTCTTTATTATAGCTCACTGGTAAACGAAATTGTATTTCAACAGCTTGAAAAGTGTGTACTCAAAATCCCAAACTTTAGTCCAGATAATAAATATGTGCATGTATTGGAATAAAACACCTTGGGTTTTTCTTCCTTCCGATATAGATGAATGACTCTATTCAGTCAGTAACGAGACAAAGAATTCTTAAATTATTCTTTATTAGAACAAGGACCAAATCCCCCACTTTTATAATTACTTTTTTAAAATAGAAAAAAAAATCAATAATGCAAACAAAACAAAAACAACAAAATTAATATGTTGAAACAATTACGGTTTTTAACGCCTACGACACCACTAACCTATTATTATTATTCGTTATCACGCCTAGATTTCAAAGAGTAGCAAGAGTACAAACAAGAATAATTAGCTTCCGAAAATTAATTTTGAAAAAAAAAAAAAAGAATCAAATGTCAGTAAAAATTTGCCAGTTACTTTTTATGACAAACCGTAGGAAGGTTTCATTTCTTATGGGAAACCTGTCGTTTATCTGTAGAATTTGTAAGTTAGAATTTTGTAAAATATCAAGTCAAGAGAAAATATCGGTTTTAAGCACTTACAAGATCATAGAATATCCCCAGTGATAATGTCCTTTACAATGAGAAATCAACTATAAGTTTCCACCTGTAAGTCCCTGCTGTAATGAACCCGCACAAGTAATATTATATTAATTGCTGCTCACGATACGAAATAATCACGCGCATGATACGATATGATTATGGCCACTGACGAATACAAAGGAAACGTATCCACGAAGAATTAATGCCAATGGAATTTACTTGTAGTGAACCTCATGGCTAGTATCCATTCATCATTCTGATGCAACGAAATATCTCCGTTTGGTTTAGTGATAAACGTAAATTAATTTCTTGCTTTCTTTTATAATGTTGACCAACTTGCTTAAGAAACTCCTGTCACTTGTACAACTCAAATCAAAATCAACGTGTATACGCGTGCTTATCTATCTTGAAATCTGATTTTTCACTTGGTGTCTAACCGCTATCCTGCAGCGCTTGTTACTACTCGTGGGGACTGATGATGTTACAATAATGTTATACTATTATGTACTACCATAGAGCCAAGTACACAGTCGACAATAACAGGACTGCTAATGACTATCATACAACAACACTATCTAGATAGAGAACATCCGTTTTGGACGCCAGCATGTTCCATCCAGGGCCGGCTAATCTACAACTGAATCCGTCACAGAAAGAACACCAAGTGATTATTGTTGTCCAAAATTCACCCAAAAGCGATGAGAGGCGTTCATAATATGCCAATTGTCCTCTGTCACTGCTTTACCACCACAAATACATTACAACAACTAAGCGCTGCTCTTGCTTGCCTGCACACAGACACACAAGTATTATGATGACAATAATAGCATCACAACACACACGCATTCAATATCGCACGATATAATTCGGCAACACACGGACCTGTCTTGGTTCTAATGCGGCTATGAATGAGATTCGGAATTCACTGACACACCCTGAGAGATTGACAGCTATCTAGCTAATCCAAGACCGTAGTCATGATGGAGCAATATTCATAAACCTTCTTCTCTTCATTTGACGACAAACGACCGCCAATGAGACAAACATTGCCTTCAGATAACCGCTGATTTCATTGAGCAACCAACACACATGTGTGATGCTTTTTGTGTGTGTGTGAAACTCCCTCACTATTTCATACTCACACACGCGCACACACACGCCACACTACGACTTCTTGTCTTTCTAGTCTCCCCCATTCACATCCAATACTTTACGTTTCCTTTACAAGTCGAGGCGGTGCCGAGAGACATCAAACACACGCCCAACTCGTTACGCCAATTGCTTCTGTCAATCAAGTTGCCACTGGGCGGGGCTTGTTCGAATAACTGGATATCACTGGCCGCTATGGTTAATAATGTACACACTCAAACCACACCGCTACTCCTGATTACTTGGGCGGGACAAGGTGAAAACTGAATATTTGAAGAAATGAAGTGTACGAAAGTCTTCGTGATCAGTAAACGTTGTCCTTTCAAAGTGAAGCGAAGATAAGATAGAGAGGAATCAAAACCGCTATGATTGGCGCGGGGGGGGGGGGGGGGGGGGGGGGGGGGTGTGAAATCCGTTAATTGGTTATCCTGATTGGGAGAGAATAATATAACACCAGGTGTATAATAGTATATGTATTATAACACGTAATAGAACAAAGCCATAAATTAGCGAGAATTGGGTTTCGTGGGGGATTGAGATTATTTATAATAGATACTTGCAGTGTTTGTTACTATCATAGCGCCAATCTACTTGTCATAACGACAGTGCTTAGAGAAGGAAATTGGTCCTTCTTAGAGTTTGATAGAGACCCGCTATTTTCTATCTTGTCAGATTTAGATGATATCGACGTGTTCCTATTGTTATCGCATCGTAACTTCTTTTATAATCATCCTCATTATCGGATGGTTTATCAATACCAAGAGATAGAATACGATTCTATCATCCTGGAGGCTACTCAAGAAGATTATTCAATAGGTTAAGCATTCAACTCGCACGCAAGCAAACCTGGTTCAAACCCGTAGTCAGTTGGAATTCAACTTTCCATTCAAGGGGTTTTGATAGCTCAAAAACGATAAAACGCCCGCTTTACCAGTTCAGTAGAGACCATTAACATTTCTACTATATGATAATGGTAGAGACCAATAAATACCGCAATATAACTTTTTCTCACCTCCAGCGGCGGTGATTGAGTAGTTGGGTCCAACACTCACATCTTCAGCTTATAATCTTCACAAGAATACCTATGTGTTTCTGCTTTGAAGTCTTATTTGCATCGTTCTAAATATTCAACACTAAAGGACGAAGAGCATGGTGAGAGTACATTTCATATTGCATAATTTACATAATATTTATGTATATTGAAACTATCTAATAAATATTGAGTAATAGATTATAACCCCATTCTAATGTTGGGTATAATATTACTATCTTGCGGACACGACCAATAATTTAAAGGTTTTAGTTAGTGTTTTGTGATAGAATTGAGCCCGTCCTACTAATAGGAAGCTATTGCCGCATTCTATTTCAGGAGAGGCTGGTGTGTGTGTGTGTGTGAGTGTGTGGGGGGGGGGGGATTAAGATAAAAAGATGAATAAATAAAATAAGATAATTTTATGCGCCATGAACATCATTGCTCGAAGTTGTCAACAACTTCCTTTCGCCTGTTTTCCCCTCCACTACAACTTCTTCTTTCCCCCTTTTTAGAACACTTCATGCACTCATCTTCTCCACCTCTTTTTACACATCATTCCAATGTAATCTTTATTTTGGTCTTGTAAGACTTTTTCTTATTTGCAGGTCTGATAACCCAAATTGTTATAGTCTCATTGCTGTAATGGAAAAAAAAAAACATCTCAAAACAACGCAAAATATATTCCACTACAATAATGTTATATCAGGCCCATAATAAAGCTCGGTTATCAGACCTGATAATGTATGCACCTTACCTACGCCTATACCTTAGTTTACAAATTCAAATATTTTTTATAATTTTTTTTTTTTTTTTTTTTTTTTTGGAAAGATGAAGGAAAATTAATCGAATTTAAAATAAAGAATTAGATAATGACCCAAAGCAGCTCTTACAATACTAAGATAGTTTTCGTGTATATTTTGTTATTGTTGTGATATTTGAATTGTTTTTAATTTTTCTCTTTTTTTTTTCTCATTTCTTAATGCGTGAATATTATCATTATCACTATCTATGAAATGCTTAATGAGACTCAATTTGGAACCGGAAAATAAAACAACAGAAGAGTATGTCAGGCTATGTGGTCTAGTGGTATGACACTCGCTTTCGGATCGGAAGGTCCTGGGTTCGAGCCTCGCGCTCGGCGCATAGTTGAGTCCTTGGAAAAGGCTCTTTACTCACATTCTCTCACCGGACTCAGGTGTAAAATGAGTACCTGGTCGTTAACAGCGTTGTCTTTGTCCGAAAAATTGTAATATCGCCTAACAGGCGTCATGTCCCGTCCTACATGTTTAAATGCTGTTGACCAGGGACCTCTTGTAAAGCGCTTTGAGCACATTTAGTGGATATTGCGCTATATAAAGCTCAATTCAAAAAAATAATTTAATGTATATACAAGCCATTTGGAATTTAACCAATTAGTTGACGTGATTTGGAAAGACACGTAGGTACGTATTTAAGAATTTAGTCAGAAAACTCATCCTTTACATTATGCTTGATTTTAAATTAAGTTGTGATAGCATTTTAAATATTGAATATGTCTGTATCTAACAGCTGTAGTCATAGTTTAATTAATGATATATTATATCTTATTTTTGTCAAGCGTCTAGAGCTCATATTACATGAGATCAGATGTTGGCGCTATACAAGTGTGCAGTATTATTATTATTATTATTATTATTATTATTATTATTATTATTATTATTATTATTATTATTATTATTATTATTATTATTATATTATTATTATTATTATTATTATTATTATTATTATTATTATTGCTATTATTATTCTTATTCTTACTCTTTTTCTTCTTCTTCTTCTTCTTCTTCTTCTTCTTCTTCTTCTTCTTCTTCTTCTTCTTCTTCTTATTATATTATTATTATTATTATTATTATTATTATTATTATTATTATTATTATTATTATTATTATTATATATTATTATTATTATTATTATTATTATTATTATTATTATTATTATTATTATTATTATTATTATTATTATTATTATTCTTATCATTATTATTATTATTATTATTATTATTATTATTATTATATTATTATTATTATTATTATTATTATTATTATTATTATTATTATTATTATTATTATTATTATATCGATCGATTAAAATTATCCTCATCTTGGCAACAACTCTCAAACCTGTGATCAGTCGTCTAGAGGGTTCATTATCCTGGTTATTTAAATGTTTACAATTAAATATATTATAGTTTAAAATATGAGATTTTATTTTGATCCAGTTGACACGTTAAATTATTAAAAGGATGAATAAACATAGTCTTTTAAAGTGAAAAGACTGTCCCCGATAGCTCAATTGGTAGGGCACTCGCTTTACACACAAAAGCACCAAGATCGGTTTCAGGTGAAGTCGAGATTTATTTTTTTTTCTATGAAAAATAATCCAGATTTCGAAAAAATAATCCACATTTCAGACAAAAAAATGTTTAGCTTTCCCTAATATCTAAAGAAATAGAGAAATGTCATCCTCATAATCTTTCTCATCCTACCTGTCTTGGGTCTACACCAACAAGTGAATCAGTTGCTTTGGATGTGCTTGCTTTTGGTGTTTGGTGTGTACAGTTTTTGGACTCAAGGTGTTGGATCATACCTGTTGTTACAACAAAAGCTTTGCACCATTTATTGGAATAAATAACAATGTGAAATTTATTGTAAGCTTCAATTTAATTACAAAAACATATCAAATGAACGTTTCGGGTTTCCCCTTTATCAACAAAACAGGATGAATGAAACACCACAGATGAATGAAATAATGTGGTAGTGGCGTAGTTAAGATTCATCCATTTATTGGATAAAAACATGTCACGGCGGATTCTCACAATGGCCTCCAGTTTACTAAATTGTAGTCGGTTACTTGGATTTGTTTTTATGTGGATATGTCGTTATGTGGTCTTGTGGTATGACACTTGCTTTCGTATCGGAAGGCCCTGGGTTCGAGTCTCTCTCGGCGCCTAGTTGAGTCCTTGGAAAAGGCTCTTTACTCACATTTTTTCACCGCACACACACACACACACACACACACACACACACACAAACACACACACACACATCTTGCAAAATGAGTACCTGGCCGTTGACAACGTTGTCTCTGTCTGAAAAAAATTGTAATATCACCTAACAGGCGTCTTGTTTCGTTCTACATGTTACAGTTGCTGTTGGTCAGGGACCCCTTGTAAAGCGATTTGGGCACATTATGTGGATATTGCGCAATATAAAAGCTCATTTAAAAAAAAAATGTTGGTGACCAAAGAAAAAATCCTTTCAACTACAGCATCTCCAACAGGTGTCGTAAGGCACGTCAATGCAAGTCACGAAATGACTCTTTTTGCTTCACTCCTAATCAAAAATTTTCTGTATCCAATACAAGTTTTGAAAAAGTTGGCTGTTCTGCCCAATGTGCAAAAGCAATTTTCCTGTAACCTACTGTTTTTCAATCTTTGACAATGACTGATACGGAATGACACGAAGAAAAGGCAACTCCTGGAACGTTGGCCCTTTTGCCTGATTCAGCTGGACGCACAGACTAGTCCTGTATTCTCTATGGCTGGACGGTAGGGTTTAGTTTAGCAAGATGTGTTTATGGATTCAAAGCTCTTGCTGAGAAATGGCTTCTTCTAACACATCTTTCCATCTTCTGTTGAGCTGTTGTTCAACATCACGGATGATTTTCTGCTTTCCTGAATGGTAGCAAACGTATGCTGAACTTCATGAGTAAAATTGAGCCCGAAGTCTACGTCTTCTAGAATCCTATGTTAATATTTAGTAAACACTGATAAAAGCAG